>NW_024080854.1:863850-1030570 GCF_003009895.1 Hyaena hyaena | reverse complement strand
AAAAAAAAAAAAAGAAAAGAAAAGAAAAGAAAAGAAAGAAAATAGAAGAAAATCAAGGGGAAGAAGGAATTCTGAAGGAGAATCCCTTCTCCATCTCTTTACCAGTCTTATATCCAGTTGAATCTCCAACAAAGTGTGGGTGAGGTTCCCAGAATTTGGGTTCTAGTGTATTTCTTCAGCCTTCCCTTGGCTGATGTGAACTCCCCTGCAATACACTAGCTCCTTTTCTAGTTATAAAATTAAGCCACTTGCCAATGAGAAAGAATGAAATCTGGCCATGTGCAGCAACATGGATGGACCTTGAGGGTGTTATGCTGAGCGAAATAAGTCAGGCAGAGAAGGACAAATATCATATGGTTGCACGTATAGGAGGATTAGGAGGAACTTAACGGAGGACCATGGGGCAGAAGAAGGGGGGAAATGGTGGGGGAAAGGGAGAGAGGCAAACCATGAGAGACTCTTGAATGCTGACAAAAACTGAGGACTGATGGATGTGGGGGGGAGGGGGGGATGGGCATAGAGGAGGACACTTATGGGGATGAGCACTGAGTGTTATGTGGAAACTAATTTGACAATAAACTATTTGTAAAAAAAAAAAAATTAAGCCACTTGCAAAATTCTGGGCAGAATTAATCATTATAAAGGAAGCTCATAGGTATTAATTTAATGATGAGTGTCCTCGTGACCTAGAATGCCTATGATGCAGGTATCCTCTGGATGAGGCTCACTTGTGACTATCTCCATTTAGAAGCTTGATGCTCCAGAATATCACTTAGCTGGTATGAGCAAACTTGGCCAACTGTCAGTAACCACATCACATGGGGAATTCACTGTTCTCTACTGTCTTTGTGTCCACATTCCACTGGCTATAGTCTATACTCGACTATTCACATATTTGGGGATTCTGGAAGATTTCCAGTTACCTCCTGCCTCTTGAAGTCAATCACCTACACAGGTACCTTCACTGTCCAATCCTACCCCAACCCCCCAATATCAAGCAGAGTTTCCTCTCATTTCGTTGCTGGAGTCTTCTGCCTGCTCTGCTCCTGACATGACATGTCAGCCTTATTTTCTGCTGGATCAGCTGCTGATAGTCTAGTTTTGCCTGTGCTCTCCAAGTGAGTGCCAAGGAAGTATTGCTGTTTCTCAGCCCTTCTTAAAGATACTTATTTATCTTAGAATTTCCCTCCCCACTTCTCTTGAAGATTAGCCTTTACTTTTCATGGGGCAGGGGCAGTAAAGATAACTAACTGGAGAAAATCAGCTGAGCTACTTGGACGGGTATGACTCTAACCTCCCTGACTCCCAGGTGGGAGTTGAGAGGAGAGGGAAGAAACACGGAGGAACCCCTCCACGCTCACCACTGCGATGGTCCCAGCACTGCACCCTAGAGGTATGTGCCCAAGCACATACTCAGAACCCTCAGGGGAAGAATCTCAGCCCTGTGATTCCCATGGTCAACTCTATTCTCTGTGCTGGCTTCAGAGCAGAGGTGGATCTATTGTACAGCCAATGAAAATTTTAGACCCAGGGTCTCTCCTTACACAGGCTCCTCCATGGCTCTCAAAGGGCCCTAGCAATGTGCTCACATGGCCATGTATTTTTATAAAATTGTCAGTGTCTGTGTATGTGTGTGTATATGCTGGATAGTATATAGATATATATATCTATCATAGATATATCATATATATATCTATATTTTATCATATAATGTATAATATATAATGCAATTATACATACAATATATGTTATATAATATGTATGTGCATGTATGTAAATAATATATAACATACACACACCATATATGTATCATGGATATATATATTGTATAGTATCTGTGTATATGTGTGTGTATATTTATTCATTTCTATAAAATGTACAAGTCATAGGGTCGGCCTGTACCATATATTATATGATATACATACATAATATATAACATTTCTAACAGAATAGTTTAAGGCTGCTCTCCCTCTTCCTCTAGCACGTGTCCCCCCCAAGGTCAGGCAGCCCTAGAGTGGTCATGGGCATTTTGGGGATCTGGCTAAGAAGGATGAAGTTGTGGACACACTTGGCATGGGTTTACGGGAAGGCCTGTGGTCATTTCCACATGCAGTTCACTGGAACTGCCATCTATTTTGTCAGCTCAGCTAGTGTCCTGATGTGCAGGTCACAGCGATGCCATGTCTCGAATGTGACCTGAGACACCCAGCACCAGAACTCATCAGGAGATGGAGGAGAAAACGCAAGGATTAAAATATATAAGCCCAAAGCTAGTGTGTGGAAAAATTCTTATAATTCTTAAAGTTCTGAAATGAAAGAAACTCGGTTAAGGTTTTTCCAGACTTGAGTACAATCCCAAAAATGCACACAATGTTGCCAATGAGTTGTGAAGCTGGAAGAATCCTTACTAAGCTATCAATAGCTTAGAAAAACAAATTTCAAATACATTAGAGGTAAGGCCAAATTGCCTTTCTATTCTCTCCAGAGAAAGAGAGAATACAAAATTACTGTTACGTGAAGAGAAAATCAAAGTGTATGCAGACCAGAGCTATATGGGAAAAACATGATAATGGTGTGTTGGGCCACAAATTAATAAAAGTATTATGTTATATTTCTGAATTCTATGTTTATAGTATTTTTCATAAAGTTTGCAGATTACAGTGATTTCTTTTATTACCCTGAATAAACATTTACTTTTATACTTAATTTTTTAAAAGATTTTATTTTTTAAGTAATCTCCACACCCAACATGGGGCTCGAACTCACAACCCCGAGATCAAGAGTCACATGCTCCACAGACAGAACCAGACAGGCACCCTTGTACTTAATTTTTTATTGTAATCTTGTATTCTTTTTCTTAAAGAGGACATTTCAAATTATATAAATGTCACAAAACCAGGATCCACCCTGAGGAAGAGCCCACCTAACTGAAACTCTCCCTAATTGCCTCTCACACCTCTGCCTCTCTTTCTCACGGCCCTTCCTCGCTGCACCTGCATAGTGATCTTCACAGAATCCCCGAGTGACTCCAGATATTTGTGTCACGGACAGTCTTTGAACTATAATATGGATGGAATATTATGGACGGAATATGTTAGCACTTAACTTGGTTCACCACCCATTTTGCAGATGAGGAAATGGACCCAGAGAGGCAAAGCAACTGTTACAAGGTCACACAGAAAGCTTTTGGTGGAACTTACACACAGGACCCTGATTCCAGTCCAGGACTCTTTACAGTGCCGCTTGCAGTCCGTTATTTGTGATCCCAGCAGTTTGCAAACCACCCAATGCATCAAAATCACCTGGGTGTTTGAAATGCAGGGTTCTGGGCCTCAGCAATTGTGATTCATTAAAGCTGGATCTAGAAATACGAGTTTTTTAAAACAAAATTGTAAATGTTTATTTTGAGAGGTAGAACACAAGCAGGGGAGGGTCAGAGAGAGAGGGAGACACAGAATCTGAAGCAGGCTCCAGGCTCTGAGCTGCCAGCACAGAGCCCAATGTGGGCTCACCAACTTCGAACTCACCAACTTCAAGATCATGACCCGAGCCAAAGTCAGACACTTAACCAACTGAGCCACCCAGGCATCCCTAGAAATCTGAGTGTTTCAAAACCTCTCCAAGTGAAGCTAGGGCAGAGATGTGTAGACCTAGCTTACTTATCCCAACCTCCTTACTCCTCAGACCCTACACTGTCTCCTTCCTCTTAGCCTCTCCCTCCTTCTTCCCTCTCCCGATACAGTGGGGAAGGGAGAGATAGATACCAGCCCTTGTCTTAGCCTCTTACCCTCCCACCTCCCTCCACACTCACACACACACACACACACACACACACACACACTACAGCCTTTTCCCCTAATATATTTGGCTTGCAAGCCATTTTTAAGGATAAATGCACAGTGAGTTCCAAAGATTATCTAAACAGCAAAAAGACCCCAGATCCCATACCAGGATTTTTGGGAAATATTTCCAGGTAGATTTCACAAATGCTTATACTTCCTCCGCATGAACTGTAAAATCTGGGCCTGTCGTATCCAGTTTCATTACTGACCATGGGGATAACCACAGGGTGAACGAGAGGATAGCTAGTGTGATTACTTTCTGACTCAGCCCTTTAACACCACTTTGATGCTAACTAGCAGTGATCTGATCTGTCGGCTCCAGATGTCTGGGGCCTCGTGAAATTAACAGCCAGAACAGGACACACACTGTTTATTTCCAAACACAGTGGAGGCCATTCGAGGCTTTAACCACCATGGTCCCTGAACTTCACCTGCTCCTCGGAGAGGACAACTTTTGCCTATTCCCGGGTATAGTGAGGTAATATATATGAACCTTGGCAAATTCCCAGGGGAAATATAAATGCAGTGTTTCTACTCACTGTTCTTATAAGCCCACATCTGGAAGTCCTAGAAAGATGTTGTTGAGCCCAAATTAATCAGTTGGCACCCCGTAAAACACACAAGCAGGGACCTGGCTAATAACTCGGCCCCGGAAGAATCTGTCATGGCACCACAATTCTATTTTTATGAAAGCTACAAGGAAGATCATTAATGGCAGTGCTTTTTGTTATTAATAATCAAGCTCGCCAAAAACAATTCCCTCTGGTGTGCAGGTCCTCAAGCCTAGCTCATGTGGGGTTCCCAGAGACACGAGGGGCCCCCTGGGGTTCAGACCAACCAGCCGCTGGAGCTGCTGGCTACTTTTGCCATCCTCAAAGCATTTTACGACCTATTTTATGTCCTTTGGCCTTCCTGCCTCCTCTGTGTCCCATGTCCCAAAACCAGATTCAAAAGAGTAGGCTACTTGTTTCTCTAAATAGATGGGCATTTAGTACTCCAAGGAGACATTTCGTCCCTGCCTTCATAAACATGGTGGTCCTGATTCTAGAGGGAGAGAGCTAAACCGCAGCTGGTCCTCCTGGTTCAGGAAGTTCTTTTCTCCATTTGGAGGATGAAAATAAAGATTATTCAGTTAGACCTGTGATTCTGTCTTGGCAGAGTTTCAGAGTCTGCAAATGAGGACCAGAATGCTCAGCTAGTTTTGATATTTAAACTAATGCCCATAAAATGATAACAAAGACTGTCTCCTGATTTGCCTTATATCAAAATATACTCTCAAACTGCCTCAACATAAACAAAGTTGAAGTTCTATCATTGAGCAACTTACCTAATAAACTATCAATAAACTATAGTTGATAAGCACAGAATTATGCTGAGTACCCTGGTGCCACAAAAATAACTAGGACACCATTTCCACAGAGAGGACCTTAAAATCCAGTCAGGGAGACAAGACATACACACCGGTAAGTATAAGTAGAATATGAGAAGTACCACAAAAGAGGTACAAACAAAGCTATAGAATTTCAGACGCAAGAGAAATTCTGGTTGAAGGGAATCCATGAAGGTCTTAAAGGAGGTGACATTTGAGCTAGGTCTTAAACATGGCCACAGTCTTGCTACTGGATCTGCCGTGTGTTTCTCCAGTTACCCACTCAATAGACTTTTCTTGCCAGTGGAGTTCCCGGTTACAACTTGTGTTCATTTCCTATTTCTGTATAGCCCATTGCCACAAACTGGATGGCTTACAACAACACACATTTATCATCTCATAGTTTCTGTTGGTCAGGAGCCTGGGTGCAGAGTAGCTAAGGTTCTCTGCTCAGCGTCTCACAAAGCTGAAATCAGAATGTCAGCTGGGCCATGTTCTCATCTGGAGTTCTTCCAAGTTCACTCAGGTCGTTGACAGGATTTTCTTGCAGTTGTAGGACTGAGGTCCCTGTTTTCTTACTGGCTGTAATTTGAGGGTTGCTTTTAGCTCCTAGAGGCCACTCTCATACTGGAGCTACGCAGCCTTCTTACAATATGGCTGATTGCTTCTTCAAAGCCAGCAGGAGAATCTCTTTAGGGAAGGCCTAAACCTTCCTTTAAAGGTTTCACCTGATTGTGTCAGGCCCACCCAGAGTAATTTCCCTTTGGCTTAATTGAGGGACTTTAATGGCCTCTGAAAAATCCCCTCACCTTTGCCATATCATGTAGCCTAATCATCCTAGTAAAACCCCATCATATTCACAGGCCCCCACACTCAAGGGGAGGGGTTGTTCAGGGCATGTACACCAGTGAGCAGAAATCTTGGAGCCTATTTTGAGGACGCTCGGCCTACCACACAATTCAAGCAAAAGTGTAAGCTTTAGTACTCGTGTAATAACACAATTCTTAATGCAAATTCCATCTCTGTCCACACATGTAAACCAATAGGCCTGTATGAAGCCAAGAAAGAGATAGTGAATGTGGAAAGAGATGTGGCAGATTGTGTTTTCAAGCACAGCTGCCCTGACAGAATGTGTGTTCATTACACTTAATACACATAGACTCCATTACTACACTATAGGGCTGGGTACCCTACACACACATGAACACACATACACAGTCCATGCTATTGAATCCTCCTTTCACTGAGTGGTGGGGTCTATGTCACCCCCTCCTGGACTTGGACTTTGTAACTGTCTCGTTCAATAGACTATGACAGGCAGAAATGAGGCTAAATGACTTCTGAGACTAAGTCCTAAAAATAATAGTCACCTCCGCCTTGTCGCCTCAGACACTTGCTCTTGGAACCCGGCGCCACGCTGTGAGAACGTCAGTCCCATAGAAAGCCACATGGAGGTGATCCAGTACATGGTCCGGCTAAGGGCCCAGCCAACAGCCAGCAACAAACATCAGAAATGTGAGTGAGTTTCCGACGACTCCAACACCCCACTGCAGAGTCACCCGTCACCTTTGACCCTCCCCGGCAAGAGACATGTGGGGGTAGTGGGACACTGCCCAAATCATAGATTTGTGAGTGAAACAAATGACTGTTGTTTAAAGCCACTTTAACTTGGGGTGATTTGTTAAGCAGCAATACATGACTGAGCTAAAGGCAAGCTGGACCCTGGTGGCTGTGTGCATCCCCAGAATCAAGAGGAAACCCTCTCGTAACCAGGAAGCTGCAAGTGTCAAAGACTCTGACGGCTGTGGAACTTCTAATCTCCCCACTTTCATCTGGGGCCCCCACCGTGCAGCAGACGAAGTAGCCTGAACTGCTCTTCACAAGGAACTCCACACACTGTTCTGAGGGTAAAAGAAAAAGCGGGGGTGGGGGCGGGAGAGATGAATGAGGAAGAACAGAACTAGAGGAAGAGATGCAGAGGAAAGAGGCTGCTTTCAACATCGGGGTCTGAATTGCAAACACACAAGTAATTGGGGGAATGCTAGAGAAGACTTTTATGAAAGATACGTCCTACGCATTCACACACACACACACACACACACACAGACACACCCTAAGCTGCCAGCAAGACAGAGCCCAGCCTCCACCTTCCCTCGCCCTCTCAGGTCTGGGATAAGGAATCTGGCTTCCAAATCCAGAGTGAATCTCCCATCGCCCTGCCACGTCCCTGGTTCTGTGCAGAGCAAGTCACTCCAGCTGTTTGGCTGTGTCTCAAGAGGCACCGCAGGATGAAGGGCTCCTCACATGTGTTCTTGCTTACTCGGCTGCTGTGGGACAGAGGGTTTCTGAAGGATCCGGAAATCCAGCCTAAGTGGGGCAATGCGGGGGGTTGTTCCGGGTGGCAAGAGTAAATCATGCATGACACCCCAAACCCACACAGACTATACATGCAACACACAAACACCACCCAACAATGCACACTGCACCCATATACCGCACGCATAACACGTATACACACTGTGCATACACGCTACACCTACACCACACACTGTACACACAACACACACACTGCACGCACACACTCACATATACAGCCATCTAATCCTCAGGAAGAGGGACCCAGTGACAGGGAGGGTTTGACGTAAGCGCTTGTACAAATCTAAATTTGTAAAATTACAAGTCCTAGAATTATAAAATTTTCAATCATTTCATCCAACCTCACCACATTCAAGGCAAAGAAGTTGGGGTGTAGCTGAAAGTAGGAGTGTCCAGTCTCATTCCCAGACTGAACGTTCTGTCAGGTCTTGCTAGGGAAGCCCTTGCTGTGCCTCTCCTCAAGTTGTAAAAATATCCACGGTGGTTAAGACTTCAGCCCCAGCCACACAGGCGCACGCACGCACACACCCTCATCTGTGCAACTGTTGTTTTGACTTGAGTTTGAAAGGAAAAGAAAGGAATTTGTTGCTTCCTCTCATTACCCATGCATAAAACCCTGGGCTTCCTTTCTTTCCAACGTGTATAATTTCATCATTTATTTTTCAGTTTGTACACCAAATCCAGATCGGAAAACTGCAAGGATAAAATTGCTGTGGTAGCTGAGGCTCAGAGCAAAGTGAGAAAATAGAGGCCACAAGTAGAGCCTCTTGTCATCCAGATGTCCCTCACTTCCCCACACTCAGAATTCCCCCCTCCCTTTGGTGCCCAACAGACACCACCTGAGCCCCTGAACCAATTACCCCAGGAGGCCAGCCTTTCACTGGATCTTCTCCCCAAGACTGTCTGGGACTCCTCAGGAATGCGATCCCACGGGTCACACTGTGGTGGCTGCTGCCAGGAGCCATGCTGGTCACCGACCACTTCGTAACTGCCCCTCTAGGCCACCCTGATTCTGCTCAAGACAAGATATGTCCTCGTCAGGTCAACTGAGAGAGCTTTTGGATCCTGGGCCGCATGAGAGAGAGAAAACAATTTCCCCTCACCCTCGTCTCTCAGGGCCTCGGGCTGCTGCATAGTCAGGTTAATCATGGTCTACAGGGACATGCTATGAGGCATTTCTGCAAGGTTTTCCCCACAGTCCAGCTTCACCCAGGTTCACAGTCCAGCTTCCCTCTCACACCATCCCCACCCCTCTTATACCAAGGACCTTCCATTGTGAAGGGACTTCCCAGTGCGCTGGGCTGCGGTCGAGCGAGCCTGTCCTGGTGGCATGGATGGAGCTCAGCAAAGTGCCTGGGTGTGCGATAGTGTCTTTTCCTCAGTCGATGAGATTCTCCCCAGGCGGCAGGTGCTTTAGTCTGCTGGGGCTGCCCTGACAAAATACCACAGACTTGATGGCCTAAGCAACAGAAATTGATTTTCTCACCCCTCTGGAGACTAGAAGCCCAAGATGAAGGTACCAGCAGGCATGGTTTCTCCTGGGGCCTTTCTCCTGCGCGTGCAATTAGCTGTCTTCCCACTGCCCTCACATGGTCCTTCCTCTGTGTGTACATTTCCCTCGTGTCTCTTTTTGTGTCCAAACTTCCTCTTCTTACAAGGACACAGTCAGATTGGATCAGGGCCCACCCACTTCATCACCTCTACAGGCCCTATCTCCAAAAACAGTCACATTTTGAGGTACTGGGATTCAGCCTGTGGATTTAGGAGGACACAATTCAGCCTGTAATCGCAGGAGATAAACTGCCACGTGGCTCCGCTGCCTGGCAGACAAGTGATGTTCTCAAATTGTGCAGGATGGCCCCCTGGCAAGGTCCCCCAACTCTCTCCCCATCTAGTACATGACATGAGTAGTCTCCTTGAGGGTAGCGGGCTTTTCCTTTCTCACCTCTTTCCTGTCTTCGCAATGGCACAAACTCTGCACCCCAGAGCTCTCAGAGCCTCGTCTTTTAATTTGCAAGAACCTGATTTGGAAGCTTACAATAACCTCAGGAGTAGTACTCTCTTTGTATTCTGACTAGAACAAGCCCCTTAAATGCATGGGGAGAAGGAACAGCACAAAGATTGATATTTCCAGACCCCCTTTCTTTGCACATTTTAATGAACAGCTCTACAAAATGCATCGTCCTAATCTGGAAGTCCAATTTCAGAGCGCTGCTATTATACTCTTCCTAATGATGGCCAAAGACTTGAGAAACCTGGAGGTAGGAAACCTCTATCAAGACCAACAGGGAGAATTAAATCAGGTAACAACTGAATATCTAGTAGAATCTAATCTAAACCTCCCTGCACTTCGATTTTCTCATGTATGAAATGTGGATGATTATTAGGTACTTAGGTTATTTTAATGCAGAAACCTCATGCTTCACACATAGTACATGCTCAATAAACATTCGTTACCTTTCAAAACATTTTATTTTTTTCAGGGCTCTGAATTATGTCTACTAGTGTCCAGGTTCAAACCAATGATTGTAAGAGCAGCAATGTAATTTCTTGGGGTTTATATAATGTATCATTTCTCCTTTCCCTGGAAGGCTTAGTATCCGGTCTTCAAATCAAGCACTTGGTTTTATTTCCTATATATATTTTTTTCTTCCAGTCTACAAAGGCAGAAGTAGTGACTCCAGAATTTCTATCTAGAAGGTGTAAATTGGATTTAAATAATTAGTCCAGGAGAATTAAAGATTCATTTACATAAAATATAGCTGCTTTATACGTTCATGTGCAGGTTTTTGTGTGAACATAAGGCTTTTTCTCTGGGATAAACGCCCATGAGTACAGTTGCTGAGCTGTACGGTAGTAGCATGTTTTAATTTTTAAAGAAACCATCGCACCATTATGCAGAGTGGCTGTGACATTCCGCTGGCTGTGTGTGAAAGATCCAGTTTCTTCACTTCGCCAGCCTTTGATGGTATCACTATTTTTTATTTTAGCCCTTCTGATAGGTATGTAGTGATATCTCACTGTGGTTTTAATTTGCCTTTCCCTAATGGCTAGTGGTGCTGAACATTTTTTCTTTTTTTTTTTATTTTAATGTTTATGCATTTTTCAGAGACAGAGTGTGAGTGGGGGAGGGGCAGAGAGAGAGGGAGACACAGAATCTGAAGCAGGCTCCAGGCTCCAAGCTGTCAGCACAGAGCCTGACGTGGGGCTTGAACTCACAGACCACCGTGAGATCATGACCTGAGCTGAAGTCGGGTGCTTAACCTACTGAGCCACCCAACTGAGCCCTGTTGAACATATTTTCAGGAGTTTATTTTCCAACTGTGTATCTTCTTCAGTGAAATATACCTTCATGTCTTTTTTAAAAATGTTTTGTTTATTTTTGAGAGCGAGACAGAGACAGAGAGATCGAACGGGGCAGAGAGAGAGGGAGACACAGAATCCAAAGCAGTCTCCAGGCTCCGAGCTGTCAGCACAGAGCCCTACATGGGGCCTGAATCATGAACCATGAGATCATGACCTGAGCTGACGTTGGACGCTTAACCTACTGAGCCACCCAGGCGCCCCTATCTTTATGTCTTTTACCCATTTTCTAATTGGATTCTTTTTTTTTTCCATTGTTGAGTTTCAAGAGTCCTTTCCATATCCTAGACCCCATTCCTTTCTCAGATAATGTGGTTTACAAATTATAATTTGTCCTTTCATCCTTTCATCCTTTCATCCATGGCCTTCTGCAGAACAGAAATGTTTAACTTTGATGAAGTCCAATTTATTAATTTTTCCTCTTATGAATTGTGCTTTTGGTGACAAGTTTAAAAACTTTCTACCTAGACCAAGATCCTGAAGATTTCATCATGGCGGCTTGAAATCTTTGTCAGGTAATTCTAGCATCACTGTCATCATAGTGTTAGTATCTATGGACTGCCTTTTTTCATTCAGTTTGAAATCTTCCCAGTTCTTGGTATGGTGAGGGTTTTTTTTTTTGTTTTCATTGAACTTTAGACATGTCTGTATTATGTTATGAGACTCTGGATCTTTTTTATATGTGGTTTAGCTGGCTTTTTCTGACACAGCTCTCATAGGTGAAAAAGAGAAATGCTACCTCATCACTTCTAGGTGGGGGTAGACATCCAAGTTTCCCCACTCAGCCAATGAAAAGGGAGGGGAAAGATTCTTTATTACTGCTGGGCAGGGATGGGAATTCTAGCTCCTCACACGGTCATTTTTGACACTGTGGTGGGTGGCTTCATTACTGCTGTGTGGTAGTGAAAGTCCCATTTCCTCACCAGGCTCTTGTGACAGCATCCCAGCAAGGAGGAGAATGGGTTCCTCACTACTGCTAGGGGAAGGCAGAAGTCAGGCCCCTACCCCCATGTAGTTTTCATCCAAGAACCCATAGTTAGTAAGTTGTGGAGTTGACACTCAGGCCCTAGTGTCTTGGCCTCTAAAGCCAATTCCTCAACCGCTCCATCAGAATGCTATGAACTGTGATTATAACTTCATACAAATATTGTATATGGCCGAAGAGGCATGAGAATAATAATTGTGCTAGAGTGAAATATGATGAACCTTTTATTTTAAAAAATATATTTTAAAGTACTTTTGCCTCTAGGATGAGGGAGTAGACATAATTTTCTCTATTCCTCCCACCAGGTACATCTAAAACCTCTGGATATCAAATATAAAACAAGCACAAGAAAACTCTGAAAGGTAGAAGGTAGAAGAAGGTGGACGGGTGAGGAACCTCAGGGCCTAAGGAGGGACAATGGTGAGTGGCCTGGTTTATGCTTCATTTTCATAAACTTGAATTTGCCCATCTGTAAAATGCAGATACTAGCTGTGCCTCAAGAGGTTGTTGAGAGGATTCAGTGAGATAAGGAGTGTTAAATACTTGCCAGAGGTTTGACAGGAAGTGCTTAATGGGAAGAGCTTCATGTTAGAACCGCCATCGTTGTTAGCTGTCATCTACAACCATGGCTCCAAACACTGACTTTTAAGGCAAGGGAATCCCTGTTTCCAGTGACTTGTCTTTACCATTTTCAAGTCTGTCACATCCATTCAGATTGACTCCAGTAATGTCTGTGAGGTTGTAGATTTTAAACCTTCTTTCTAAAACTGGTGGTGTCGGGCTGCGCCAAATGACAGTCCACCGGCCGTATCGGAATGGTTTGCAGCCCTTGTTACGACCACAAATGTCCAGGACGCAGTCAACCTGAATCAGAAAGTATGGGATAGACTCACTATAATCCCCTTCATTCTTAACATTCTTAGACAGTTTCCCCTTTGCTTATGTCTTTGCTTTGTTACTGACTGAGATTTGGAATTCTTTCTTGACTGCTTCTGAAATTCTGTCATAATAAAACATTCTTCAAGCAAGGAAAAAAGTCTCCTATCCATATTTTTTAAAAGATGAAGTAATAATGGCATTAACATTATGTCTCTTTTAATAGCTAAGTTACAGAAGTTAAACAGCTTTTAACAACATTTAAAAGTTGAATTAAGGGAGATCTTAGATCCATCATCTTGCATCTATTTGTGAAGGCTCATATTACCAGCAGTTTTAAAAAATTTTTTTATTTTTTTAAGTTTATTTATTTATGAGAGAGACAGCATGAGTGGGGGAGGGGCAGAGTGAGAGGGAGACATAAAATCGAAAGTAGGCTCCAGGCTCTGAGCTGTTAGCATAGAACTGGACTTGGGGCTGAAACCCACAAACCATGAGATAATGACCTGAGCCGAAATCGGACGCTTAACCGACTGAGCCACCCAGGTGTCCCTAAAATACCTTAATGCCAGAATATTCGTGCTGAATATTTTCCATTTGTCCTTCGAAATCCACTCAACTCTCTTTTCCATCCTGCTTAGGGTGTCTGGAGACTGGCCTTTATGGATTGCATTAACTACCCTCAGGCATTTGGGCTGGGTCAATGAGAAGCACTCCAGGCGATCAGAGGGTAAGTAGAAATCATCCCGGTCAGGATATTCATTACCTGTTCCCCCACTGCCCGGCCATCAGGGGGTCTCTCTGAAGGCTAGCTTCTGTCAGGCAGCCCTCTCCTACAACTAACTATCTCTCTGGGTTCCATTGCCTGGGCCTCCCTTTACCACTTTGGGCTTAGGTGCGGTACCACTGTTGCCGGCCCTGGGTTCTCTACCATCCTTGTCAGCTTCCCTCACCATTACCACAGCTTCGTAACTCTCCCCTTTATTAAACACTCCTCACCACATTCAAGACTAAGACCTTGACTGACAGAATGTCCAACCCAATTCTTTCTTTTCTTTCAACACCCCAGGGGCAACTTCCATAAGACTTTCATTTTTAGAGTAAATGTGCCACCAACACGTTTACCTGTGCACTAGTATCAACTGGACTCCTCTGCAACAGGAGACACTATTAGTAAAATAAGCATAAGAGGAAATAGTCAACATTAGCCTCAACTATTATCAAAACACAGATTAAGCAACAGCGAACTTTGTTTTGTGCCAGTGAGTTCCCATTATGCTGGCAAAAATATAAAAAATAATGATATTACTAGTTCTGGTTAAGGATTTGGCGAGACTTTGTTAACAGGCGTAACCTTTGGAAACCATGCCAATTAATACAACTCTTGGAAAGCCGTTCAGCAATGTATTTTGAAAAAACTGTTCAAACACTTTGATGCAATAATTTTGCTGCTGATAGTTCATCCTAAAGGAAATAATTTCTAAAAATTAGAGGGCTATGTTAATGCTTAGGTTAATTAGATCACTGCTTAAAATAAATTTAAAAAAATTAGAAATAACTCAAATTCTACTGATTAGAAAATTACTGAGTAAATAAAATGATAATTAAGAAAATTAAGTAACCATGAGAGGAAATCTTAGGGTATAATACTGAGTTCAAAAGCATGCTTCAAAATGGTAGCTATGTAAAGATGATATATGCATGTGGTCAAAGACTAAAATACAACCATTAAAATAAAAAGAATTTACTTTTAAGATGATAGAATTGTTTGTTTATTCTCTTTTTCACTTATTTTGTACATACAACTAATTTTTAATTGTGTCAAAGGATATTTCATATATATATAATATAAAATAGAGTGTGTATACAGTAATATACTGTGACATATACCATTTGTACCATATTGCATGGTACTACAGTAGGCACTTACCTATGACATGAAAGTCATATAATCTTCATTTTATACACGAAGAAGCAGAGGCCTGAGAGGTTATATAAACTTGCTCAAGAACACAATGTAAATAAGAAGTAGAGCTGGGAGCCACCACTATAGCACAGCACTGTCTGCTATAAGGTGTGGCTGGATGGAGAGGACCCTGAACCAATGTATTCTTCTAGAGGCTTCCCTTCCCTGAAATCTGTATTGCAGTTCTTGACTGTTCAGCTCCCCCAGCCGTCCCTACTGAATCTTGAGAGCAGAGGCCTGGAATGTAGGCATTCCCATCGTTCTGTTCTCGGCTTTCTCCCTCTTTACACTTCATCCCTTGGAACACTTAGCTACCTCCAGAGTTGTAACTATGATCCATCTGTGGATCTAGACCCCTTCATTCCATTGTATTTGAAACCTGCATTTCCAGTTGCCTGGTAGACCTTCATATATGTCAGGCATCTCAACCTAAACATGGCCATGCATCCTCTTTTCTCAGAATACTGCCTGGCCCCCTAACCTTTAACTGCCATTAGTGATACCATCACCTTTCCCAATAACCCAGCCTGAAAATCTCTTTGAACTTCTCCCTGTTCTATACCAGCCTCACATTCAATCACTTGCCAAAGCATGTAGATTCTCGTCTTACTTTGTTTACTGTGTCCTTCACACCTTCCTCTATCCACATACTAGTCTCATTAAGTTTCACCCGCACTATCATAATCCTCACAATTCATTTGGACTCATAAATTCCAACACTAGCTTTTACTTCAGAATCACACATATTCACATTCACACACACACACACACACACACACACTCCTGTGCCAAACCCACACCTAGTGAATCAGAACCTCTAGAAGTGCGGTAGAGTCTGACAATTCTTTAAATCCCCAAATGATTCCAATGTGCGTGAGAAGTTTTTAAATCCCCAAGTAATTCCAAGTGGAGGAGCCCCTGACCTAATGATTCCTTGCCTCTAGTGTTTTCTGCAAGCGCCCTCTTTTCCAAATGCTAATCCAGGCTGTACATTGCTTTCAGAAATCTTTCTAAAGTCCCTACTTACAGTATTCTTTTCAAAGACTTCCACTGGCTCCCCACTGCCCCAGCAGCACCCTCCAGTGTGACACCTGCTAACAAATATTGTGCGGGGAGCAGGGAAGGGAGGAATGCAGGATTGATCATAACCAGCCCCTTAAATCCCAAACTTCTCAGCATGAAATATGCAACTATAGAGTGTGAATTTTCAAGAGAGAGTGATGTAGCATGGGTAGTTTCCAAATTTATCTGACCATGGAATCCTCTTTTGATGAAATATCTCATTACTCTAGAGTTCTAAGGAAGCCTCTGGGAAAGGCCTTCCTAAATAGTTCCAAACTCCAGAGCCTGACGGCAGCCCATAGTCACACCCCGGGTCTGTCTTTCCGGCCTTGTCACACACAGGCCTGAAATACCCACTCAGACCGAACTATTCACTGTTCCCCCAACGCTTCTTGTTCTTGCTCTCTTGAGGTGGAAAGAGCTTTATTGTGAAAGTCAAACAGGAGTCAATCACTCTGATTCTTGTCCTGTCAACCCACAGGCCCATTTCGATTTACCAAACTAAAATGTATACAACATAAACTAGATCTTTACTAGATCTTTACACAGCATAAACTAGATCTTTAGCTAAAGGAAAAGAAAGTGTAGGTTCCTCATCTATGATAAAGAATGTTGTCAATGGTGTGTATGCTTTCATGTTCACATGCACATTCACATTCCTGTGCATATTCACAGATGCGTGCACAACAAGGAAGGTATTTTTTTTTAACGTTTATTTATTTTAAATTTTCTTTTAACATTTATTTATTTTTGAGAGCAGAGAGACAGAGCACAAGCAGGGGGTCAGGGGTGGGGCAGAGAGAGAAGGAGACACAGAATCCAAACCAGGCTCCAGGCTCTAAGCTGTCAGCACAGAGCCTGACACAGGGCTTGAACTCATGAACTACGAGATCATGACCTGAGCTGAAGTCAGATGTTTAACTAGCTAAGCCACCTAGGCGCCCTATTTATGTATTTATTTATTTATTTAGAGTGTGTGTGACTGTGATTTGGGGAGGGGTAGAGAGAGACAGACAGAGGACCTGAAACAGGCTCCACACTGAGTGCAGAGCCCAATGTGGGGCTCAAACTCACGACGGACATCATGACCTGAGCCGAATACAAGAGTCAGCCTCTTAACTGACTGAGACACCCAGGCACCCCCACCAAGGAAGTTTTGATGATTTGGTGCTGCAGGATATAAAACCGACTTTTGTTCTTGATGTTCTTGTTTACTAGAGAAGCTTGTTGGATTACTGGGAGGGAGAACCTAAGACGTAAGCATGACCAGGGCTGCACAGTCGGATTCCATGAAGTTATTTCTTCCACTAAATCTCTGCAAAGTTGAGACCATCAGACAAATATCTCCTTGCCTTTTGGGTCACAGTAACCACTGAAAACAACTCAAGCATTAGGAGTGGAATTTCAGAGTTTTCTGCCTTGATCTTTGTCACATCAAATCCTCAGGATGTTTGAAAATGGATCTTTCTTAAACCCTAAATGTACTCATGTGTTGGGACAATTGAGCCACTCTTGTTCAGAGCCAGGGCCCCTTAGGGAAGTACCCTGCTCTAAGAAAATTAGGCAGCATGTATCGGTGCTTCAGATGCATGAAACAGAAACTTGACTGCAGGTACTAAAACCAGTGGCTTGTTTCCCTGGGAGAAGAACTGTGGAGGCAACACTTCAGGTTTAGCCATCCAAGGGTTTTGATATCATCAAGGACTGATTTCTCCTACCTCCCTGCTCTGCCATCGTTAGCATGTAGCTCCTACCCTTGTTAGATACGAGTTCCAGGAAGAAAGAAGGATGAAGAAAGAACAAAAGACACAGGCCAGCTATTTATGGGGGGAAACAAGGGCTTTTCTGAAAGCCCCATCAATCAGGCTTTTTATTTAAATCCCATTGGCCAGAACTATATTACACGACTACGGTAAGCAGCCAGGAAGTCTGGGAAATAGAGCTTTTAAGCTGACAAATAACCACTCACCTCAAAATGGGTTCTGCTTGCAAAGAAGGGGAGATTGGAAGTTAGGTAATCAGTCAGAAGCATTTGACTTAGCGGAAGCAACAAGCCACCTGCATTGTCAGGCAGAGAGCTGTAGATTCTATAGAGACGCAACTTGACATTTAAGCACCTAAAAGACATTTAAATAAATGTCCGTGCTCTGGTTAGCTGTCTGTACTGAAATGTGCACACATACCTAACAGACCTTTGGGATTTATGTGTGTGTGTGTGTGTGTGTGTGTGTGTGCGTGTGTGTAATACGGCTATATTATATGCTATAGCATCCTATATAGCATTTAGCAAATTTCTTACCCAGGGATTACCCAACATTACTAAGATCTTCCGGTTACTAAGCATTTAAAGCCAAATTTCAGTATATGAAATAGAAAACACGGTGTGTCCTGAACATTGCAATTGTTATTAAAGTTAAAAACTGCTTTTGCCCAGTGACAAAAGAGTTGGTAGACATTTGAGTGACAAGTTTTTTAGTGAATTCCACTAATCCATGTATTTACACACAGCCTAAAAAAGGGATGGATTGTTTTCCACAGCTTGCTGTTGCTGAATCCACTGTAGGGTTTTTTTTTTTTTTTTTTTTTTTAGTAGAGATTGTTCCCAAACAGTCCAGTGTGAATTTACCGTTAAATGAATTGAATGGAAGAGCCTGAGCAAACTTCAGACATAACCGTCCCAACAAGGCAGACAACAGAATGTTAACAGCAGATAATTGGGACAGTGAAAAAGAATGACTCGTTCCTTCCATAAAGGTCCAAGAGAAATGCTATTAAAAATACAGACATTTTCCAAAGAACTTTGTTGCTATGTCACGAAGCCTTTCAGGAGCTTTCCACTCGTGTGACAGCAAAGCCAAGAGAATTGAGCTGGCATCCTCCCCTCTTCTGTGACTCAGGCCGAGTAGGTCCTTTCAACAGTACTTGTTAATCTTGTTAAATCTTAAGTGCCTCTCGGTTTTATGAGCCACACTCACTTTCCCTTCCAGGGCTCGCTGACCTTGCCGTCTTTCTGCGGCTTGAATGTCATCTCATGAAAGAAGTGTACAGTTAATTCTAGGATAACGCCAGGCTGAAGAGTATGTATGGGGCCTGCATCACGGGAAGGAGCACAGGCTGAGAGCCCATATCGGATCCCATCAAATTCATTTTAAATCTGTTAGCCAAGATCTTTCGGAGACCGAATTTTAGTGACCTGGATGTGGCAGTTGTCTTTGCTTTTCAGAGGGGAAATGACTTTTTCCTAAGGGTGCGTGGGGAGGTATCACACATGGAAGTAGAAAATGTGTGTAGTTGATGCAACCGTACTGGACAGAAACCGCGAAACTGCTGGATGTGCACACCCAATGATCCAGCAATTTCATCTCTAAGTGAGCCAATCCTTAGATTTTTCATAGGCACGTATCCCAATTTTGCTTGTGAGAATAGAATTCTATCAAACAGTTCACTTTTTGATGCTAAATCCAGCTCTTGGAAGAGATAAATGTTCTAGAAGCAGAAGTAGCTTCCAAGTGCAGTGTCTAAGGGTTAAATATAGGCATCTCAAATCCTGAAAAAGCCCACCTTTTGAGTACTACCTGGTTTAGGGCTTATTTGCACTGCGTCCCATGTACTATACCGAGCTGGAAGTGACTGCAGAAAGGCAGTTCTGAAACATCAAGAGAAATGGAGGGCATGAAAGATTCCCAGATGTTTCCCCTCCCTTCCATCATCGCTCAACCCCTCCTCCTAGATGATGGCCCTCCAGACTTATTCCTGCTTCTGCCTTGATAGGCCTGCTGCATTAGGGGAAACATTCTTTAATAAAATCCTAGAGTTTAGAAAAAAGTTATTTGTCCCCCACTCCAAATACAAACCATTTGCTCCAGGAAGCAGCTGTGTTTCTCTGAAACCACAGTCGTTTTTTAAGAGCATGGTATTAGAAATACACTATACTCCAGATACACAAATCTCTCTTTACATCCTCCTAATTTGGTTCAGTGGAATAAATAATTTCAATGTCTACTCTAAATAAGATCTGTACTTGGCATCATGCGTTCTCCTATAGTTGGCGATTTCTTCTTAACATCTACATACTTGCTTTGCTTTGTGAATTCCTTAGAGTATTGCTATGCTGTGAGCTATAGGGTAAGTTTCTAAGATAGTTTCATGTGTTATGAAAATGGGTAAATCTTGTCAAAATAGCCATAAGAGAATGTGACAGAGCAGGTGTGAAGAAACCCATTAACATAAGGGTTAATGATGGTGACACAGTTCAGTAGCAAGAATGACCTTTATTCAGATCCCGAGTAGAATCCTTTAATCCCTCTGGCTCAGAGGACACATCTGGTCTGCTGGGGAGCATAAGTGGCATACTGTAGGATGTTATTTCTGATGACTGTATATGCAAAGAGCACTTACTACCAAATTTTGTTCCAGCCTTTTGGGCCAGGATTTCATACGCAAATAAAGGTAGAGAGGGTTTCAAACAGCATTTCCCTATTAGGCTCCTTGAAGAGGGGATTTTGCCAAATTCCAGTAAAAAGAATGTGAAGCCAGCGAATCCTCCTGGAGCTAAAAGTCTTAAGGATAATGACAGAAATAGAATTGCACATAGAGGAGAGTATGTGTTCCGCCTCATCCAAAATAAGATGATCCAAGATATCTTTGGATATCTCCCTTACCTAAGCCTGGTCTTTAGAAATAAGAAGTCTAATTCCATAATATAGGAAATGATTTTAAAATATCTTTAAAAGAGGCGTGCGTGGGTGGTTCAGTCGGTTGAGTGTCCAGCTCTTGATTTCAGCTCAGAGCATGATCTCACAGTTCACAGGATCGAGCCCCACATTGGGCTCTGCACTGATGGTGCAGAGCCTGCTTGGGATTCTCTCTCTCCCTCTCTCTGCCCCTCCTCTGCTTGTGCTCTCTCTTTTTTCTCTCTCTTTCTCTCTCAAAATAAATAAACATGACAACAATAAAAATATCTTTAAAATGGTATGTGTATGTGTCATGCCAAAAATGGTGATGGAAAACATGTTCTGCTGAATCTCCTCTTTTCTCTCCTCTTCTGGCTAGGTCCACACACTTCCCCTCTGCGGAGCAGCCCAGACCCCCGGCTCTTCCCCCCTCTGGTGGCCTCCTGGTCCTTGACAGAGCCGTACTGTCTTACACACCCTCTGAAGGGCCAGGGCCCACTCGCTCATGGCTGCTGAACCTCACTCTCCTTCCTTTACCCTCTTCCCATGGTGCCACCTGCTTTCCCTTCAGGCGCTTTTAGCTAACACCTCACTCCTGTGACTGGCAGAGCACAGCACTGGCCTTCCCCGGCATTTTATAGCCTTTTTCCACCTACTCACTCTCTTGTCCTAAACTCCAAAGGGGCCCTTCTTTCTTCCAGGCCAACATAAGAAGCCTAGCACGTCATCTTGCTCTGGAATTCAAGTCCAGCCATTGCCCCTTAGCATCTAGTCCTGATTCTTAGATTTTCACAGACAGGATTTAATATTCAAATGTAGTAGGTAACACAAAATTATCATTCTTTTGATATTGCTTTTAATAAATTCACCAGTGTCAGGCATGTACATACACGCACACACACACGCACACACACACACACACACACACACACACACACTAGGCACCAGGACCTTAGAAAGAACTAATAACAAACAATGTTGCTGTTGTTAACTACTTTTAGGCTCTCTTAATCCGTCTCTGAATAGCTCAGACAGCATAGCTGAGTACTTAAGAGCTCTGATTCTGGAGCCACACTGCTGGATCAAATCTCAGTTCTGCTACCTTGACCTAATTTGGCAAGCTAGCTAACCTCTCCATGCCTCAGTTTCCTCGCCTGTTAAATGGGAATAATTAAAGGTGCTACCTCATAGAGTTGTCTTGTTGGTTAAATGAGTTAATCTTTGAACAGACACAGAGGTGCACTGTCCAGATCCCCCTTCAAGGGAGAACTTGACACTCAGGTACAGAGAGGGTGGTAAGAAGACTCCAGCCCTCAGCAACTTCAGGGCATCTGAGCCTTGTCTGAGGCCACGCCATTCCCAGGGGTGCCCATATCTGGGGGGAGGAGATAAAGGCAATCCATTTGAGTCCAGTGCAGGACACTGACAGGCAACGCTCCCCTCAGGCTCCCTGCTGGTGGGCCAGCAGAGCCTTTGTTGAGTGTGCACTGCAGTCTGATATCTTCCAGCATTCTCCCCTTCTCTTCAAAGGTATTAATTCCTAATAAGCATCGCCCATTGCTTCTAAAGACCTCAACCTGAGACAGCATTTGCCAAGTATTTAGACAGGTACCTGGGACACAGTGAACACTCTGTAAGTGCTTGTTAAATAAAATTAAACAAGGAATCTGGAAAGGCAGTACCTTCACTGCTCACCTCTCTTAGAGAAGATGTTATATTAACGTTCAGTATCAGGTTACTTTAAGAGCCTGAGGATCCCCCAGTCAGGATGAGGAAACAATACCACTAGCATAACTGTTGTATTGCTATGTTTATGCTTTAGGATTTTTTTTTTCAATACTATCCTTTCTGTGCTTGATCTTACCAACTCAACTTGTTATTTATTGCTTACAAGGGTATTTTCTGACATTTTATTTTTTTTAACGTCTATTCATTTTTTGAGAGACAGAGCATGAGCACAGGAGGGGCAGAGAGAGAAAGACACAGAATCCAAAGCAGCTCCAGGCTCTGAGCTGTCAGCACAGAGCCTGACGTGGGGCTTGAACCCATGAACTGTGAGATCATGACCTGAGCCAAAGACGGACGCTTAACCGACTGAGCCACTCAGGCGCCCCTATTTCTGACATTTTAGGTTTAATAACATTTCCCAACATTTCCCAAATTTCATGTCTCATGTGAATTTATCTATAACCCCTATATGGCTTCTAGAATCAAGAACATTTCAGTGCTGTCTTTACAAACCAAGATATATTGTTCTCAGGCTGTATAACAGGAGGGAAATGAGTGGACTCTGGCCTTGGGACCCTGGAGTCCTCAACAGCTCTGAGATTGTATTTCAGCTGCAAATTGTGGTTGTGTCCAGATTCACTTCGCTTCACAAAGAAGAAAGAAAGGACTCTGCTCTCAAGGCCCTTACCCTCTGGTGTGGAAATGCCACACCCAGTAATAAACAGGACAACCAAAGATGGAGGTGAATACTGTGGAGAAGTTGAGGATACAGCAAGAAGCCCTGGTCAGGGTCTAAATTAGGAAAGGCCTCTCCTGGGAGGTGACATTTAAGAATTTAAGGATGAGAAACCAGACAAGTGCCTAGGGAAGCACATTCCAGGCAAGAGGAAAGCAAATGAAAAGACCCTGAGGAATATGTGCACTTGGCTGTTGGGAGAACACCAGGGAGGCCAGTTTGGGCTGAAGAGCGGCTGAGGGAGAATGCAGCCCCCAGGTGAAGTTGGGGACATGGGGCCTGATCCTACAGGCCTTAAAAGTCACAGAGAGGAATTAGAGTTTCATCCTAAATACCATGAGACCCCAGCAAGTGATCTTAAGGAGTGTTGACCTCACAACTTATTTTTTAAAAGACCATGGCCAACTAATCACAAGCACTGAAGAAGGAAGCTGAGTTACAATTTACTAAAAGACATGGTTTCTCCCAGATTCCTGGGTGATGCTCTATTTTAGCATTGTATAATTATTTCAAAGGGCTTTTAGATGAACCTGGGGCTGTTTTATGTGGTGTTATGAGGGCACTGCGAATGAACAACACTGTAGGTTAAAACCATCACTAGCCCTGAAAAAAACACTCCTCCTGCCCACACTCACAAATTGCATCCATCCTCTCTTTTCACCAAGCCCATTCCTTCTTGTTTCTAATTATAGCGTATCACCCGGCATTGGCCCATCTGTATAAATCATCTAGAGCCAACCCTTGGTGGTAACTTCTCTAGAATAATTGTTAGCTATATCACCTTGGCTTGAAATGGGATGATAACCATTTTTAGGCCTGTCCTAGCTACGGCATCAGTCTGTCAATGGTGACTAAAAGAGAAAAAGAGGAGCACTGGCCTCCTGAAAGATGGGCACTTCTGCCTTCCAAAGAACTGAATGTAAACAGGATGTGTTTGGTTGTCCTTAATTTTCTTTCAGGCTGAGAAGCTATTCACTCAGGCCAGGTGGAGGAAACCGTGTCCAGGGAAGTCTGGAGCTGATAGAAAGAGTAGGGAGGGGTCTTCAAGACCACCAAGGAGGTAGACCAACCTGTCCAGGGGAGAAGCTGGGTTCCCAGGGAAACGAGCTATTTTGCATCAAGTTCCCACACAACCAATGTGTCAGGAATCCAGTTGCGGGAGGGCAGATTCCAGATCAGTGTTAAGGGGAACATCTGTTAACAGAGAAATTTTCAAATGATATAAATTTAATACCCGTGTCTCTCCCTCACTCATTTAAAAAGAAATAAACAAACAAACAAAAAAAAACCTTTTTTTAAAGCAAGAGTTTCCTCTCTTCTCTTGATTGAGTTTTCCCCGGCATTAAAGGGATGGAATCAAAAACATGCACAGGCAGCTACTTTGTTTTCTCTCCCCAACTTACTTGTGTTTATTCTTGGTAATTACAATGAGGACTGGCTTTTCAGAAAAACTGAAACTCTCCCTCCCTCCCCATTCAACCCAGCCTGACACACTCGCGCAGGCGCACCAGGCAATCTTGGAAAGCCATGCTTACTCCAAGCCCTCCTGAATTCATAGAGTTCCAACTAATTCTTACGTGTTAGAGCAACACTGAGCCAACCCCAGCCAAGGTTGTGAATGAAGGAAACGTGGTGAGTTTCATCAGTGTAGACTGCCAACTTGAACTTCTCCTGCAATTTAAAGCATTTCTATGAGTCTTCATTTAATTTTTCTCTGTGGGATAAATTAATCGTTTGAACAATTCAGGCCTAAAATACACGCGTAGCAGATAATCTAAATTTAGATAGAAAATGTGTTATCTGATTGGAAGTGGAATGTAACCAACCTCTTGATCCAAAGCCTTTCATTTTTATTTTCCGGGCTATGCTGCCATGTTGGCAAAGAGCTCTTAGACCCATTCTGAACCCTGTCAGATGGAAGAGGCAGGGTGCAGGGGAGGAATGTGCAATTGAGGAGACTAGAGATACCTTTAAGAAACTCATATACAAGCATGTGTATGGCTGCTTTTACTTTTTTTTAAAGAAAGTAAAAAAATTATCATAATGACAACAAAAACAGAGCCCGGCTCCATAAAGAATAATAAATAAATAATAAATGAATGAATGAATACATAAAGTCTGTTTTCTCTGAATCTCTTTGGTTGGTTAAATTTGGATGCCAAGTGTAAATTTCCGGGTCAGTTCTGGCTGGCAGTGTGAGTTTAGAAGCTACACTATGAAATTTAGAAGTCTGGGTCATCCAAACGCATTTCCTCTAAAAACCAAATGAACGCCCGGCAGCAAGTCACCAGAGTTTCCCTGCCCACGAGCTGGGATTTCCAAGTGACCGCTACATCTGAACCTTGGTCTCCTCCCACCTAGCTGAGCTGTGCAAGTTTCTATGAAACTACAAAATCAAGACACCCTGTATGCCACTTGACAACAAGAAAGTAAAAACACAGAGGCAATAAAAAGGAAGACAATAAACCCACAATGAAAACACAAACATCCAGCATAATGACAAGGGTGAAATTAGGCCTGGGGTGCCGTCCCACAGGCCTGCCACATTCCTTATTGAAAAAAGACTGGCTGAAGTCCAGATCCGTCTCCTGCAATTGCCGAAAGGTGAGGCTGGGGAGAAGGGGCAGACGCGCATCCCCGGCTCTCAGCTCTCAGGATACGCCCAATGCCATGCTGGAAAGAGTCTTAAAATATCTTTCATTCATGCTGCTGGTTCCAAACGCTGAAAGCAGTGTTCTTTCTGTTTTCCTCGGCAGAACGCATTCACTGCTCAGTCAGCTCTCCTCACCCCTCCCAGGACTGAGCTCTCTCTCAGGACAGGGTACACCCCAGTGACGCTCAGACACACTGAAGGGCCCACAGTCACCTCCCCGGGGTAGGAAACGCCAAGTAATTCTGAAGCCCCAAACTCCTCCAGGGAATGGGTTCATTATTTTCTTCTTCGGTATGGAGGGTTTCTGAAATCAATCGTTCTAGTGCTAAAGTAATTAAAACACAGGCAGGAGGCTGGTTCTAGTTTCCTCATAAATAAACTGAAAATAATGAAATGTTAGGAACTGACATTGACTGCCAAGTTTTATAGCTGTCCCCCAATTACTTTCGTACAACACAAATTTGTGCGTGGCTGAAATAATTATTTGATAACGGTGACCACAGTTCCTAAAATAATTAAGAACTGTAATCATGTATTGAAATATAGAAAAATAGCTTAATAAATGTTTGCCCTCCTAACTAGATAAACAAAAGAATGTTGACTTTGTCTATTTTGCTGCTTACATGAATCTTTATCATGAGCAGAGACTGGCCTGACAAAAACAATTATGGGGAGGTGAAAGGCTGAAAGGCCTATAAAACTGAGCAGTGTCTTATTCCTCAAAATGGGCTGCAACAATTTGGGGGGCCTCGGATGGGGAGGTCATCAAGCCATAGTATAAAACAAGGTAAACATTTGGGATACTTCCACTTTACTGTATTTAAGGGGATAGAGAGCACATTAGGTTTATCAAAAATAAACATGGCAATATTACAGAGCACAGTGTAAAATCCTCAATATCACAAAGGCATTCGGAGCTAGAGGCTCTATATCTACACAAGCCTTCACAGGCCCTCCTTCAGATCAGGCCTTTGTGGAACTACTTGGGAAGGTCTCTTGCGATGACCTGTGAACTACAAAGCTAGGTGTTTCTGCTATGCAAATTTCTACTCTTGATTAGATTGGAGAAATCTCATTTCTCATATAAAAATAGGAATAATAGGAATCTTAAAGCACAGTCCAGACAACTGGTCTTGAGCTGGGGGTAACTTTGCACTCCCAACCACCATCCCGTCAGGCACATATGTCAGTGTCCGAGGACACCTTTGGTGATCACAACTTGGAGTAGGAGAGTGGTGCTACTGGCATCTAGTGCTCAGCATCCTCTGATGCACAGGACAGCCACCCAAAATGAAGAATTTCCCAGCCTAAAATGTCCACAGCATTGAGGTCAGAAATTCCTGCTCTAGTCAATGTATATATATATATATATATACACACACAGACAGAAAACTAGTGGTCTGAAGGTCAAAGTCAGGCCTAGGAGATCAGGGTCCACAGAAGGCCTGTGAAGGTAGTCACAGTGCAAGGGAAGGAGGCACATGTCTTCCTGCACCAGGCAGGAGACAAAAGCAGCCTCTGGGGACAGGAGTTCAGCTAGTTGCTGGACCAGGGAGAGGTGTGGATTTAGACATCAGGTCATAAATGAAACTGCGATGTGGTGTTTGAAGATGTGCTTTTGTGGGACTGTGAAAGTTGCTGTATGAATTTGATCAGAAATTTGCCATCTCCTCCAGAAAGCTGCCTTAGTCCTCCAAACGGGAGTGAATCGCCCCTCTTAGTGCTCAGGCTATAGGTCTGAAGTCTTAGTTACCTTACCAGCCCCTACATTCTGCGACTGGTCCCCAGAGTAAGCTGTAAGCTCCCTGAAGACAAGACTTGTGCCTTTTCAAATATGTCTTTTTGGTTCATGGGATCATAGAACAAAGCAATCCCCGTGAAGTGGTTGTTGAATTTACACCAGTGTTGTAGGGTCGCCCCAGTTAAAAATGTTGCATGCACAGATGCAAATAAAGCACGTTACACGGGAAGGGAAAAAGGAAGTGATCTACCATTTTCATCTGGGAAGACCTCTTAGCAAAATCGACCATCAAAGGCCTGTGTATACTTCTTTTTGGATGCTAACCATCTGCTTGACTGCCTTTCCCCCTTCTTTAGCCTTTTTAGCAGTTTCCAGTAGCAATGCGGTTCATCTTGAAATTTCACTGTTGCATCTCATAAAAGGGTCACAATCTTCATTAATGCTTTTAGACACAAATGCCTGAGATCAAAGCACAGAGCAGTTTGCCTATCCTTCACTACACAACTAAAAACAAAAATTAATTAGGCTCTATAATTAGTCAATTTGCTAATGACTTTTCCCTCTAAAAAGTAGTTTGACTCTGCTCAGCTTTAACTGTAACAAAATTTGATTTAGGTTTTCTCCTTCCTCTTCATATTCGAAACAAGTCACTCTGTAGACTGAGAAGGAATCAAGCATTTTTGGAAAAAAGGCAATTTTCTACATTAAAGTATCCTGGGAAGGTTCAGTACCTTCCTATTCTTCACATTCCCAAGATGTAAGCAACTCACCCCAAGCAATCCAAGCATCTTCAACTCCACTTATAAAACACATCAAAGGATTATTCTTCACCTTATAAAGGTGAAGATTCAACCCAAGATTGCTTTCATTCAGCAGCACTAACTCTCAAAGCCATTCAAATTCAGCTCGTACTTACACATCTTTTCAGGAATCAGAAGAACTTTCTAAGAGCTAAGAAGGAATGACGAAAGAGCCCAACCCTTTAATTTTGCAGGTGAAGAAACAGGCTCAGAAGGCAAGATGAACTCTCAGAGCTACATAATGATAACAGCTAGGACTTATCAAGGGCCCATGGCTTCTCACATCTTTATCACCTCCACCCTGTCTAAGCCGCCATCATACAGTTGGTGGCCTGGTACAGGAGCCCTGCTTCTACCCTTCCTCCTGTGCCCTCCTCCCCACAAAAGTCACTCCACACAGTAGCCAGAGGGATGCATCTACAACAGAGGCAAAACTAGGTCACTCCTTTGCTCAGAAACTTTGAGGTCTCCCCACCTCTCTCAAGTAAAAGCTAATCCTCACATGGTCTACGCACCTAATCTATTTGTCATTATTTACCTCTTCTGTCAAAGCACCCAACACTTTCTTCACATACTTCACCTGGAACTTCTCCCTTGCGGTTCCCTCCACCGTTTGAAACCTCTTCTTCCAGACTTCCAAATGGTTCCTCCTTCCCTTTCTTCCAGGGGCTTCTGAAACATCACTTTACCAGAGGGGCGCCTGGGTGGCTTAGTCGGTTAATAGTCCGACTTTCGCTTAGGTCATGATCTCGCTGTTCGTGGGTTCGAGCCCCGCGTCAGGCTCTGTGCTGACTGCCAGCTCAGAGCCTGGAGCCTGTTTCAGTCTGTGACTCCCTCTCTCTCTGACCCTGCCCTGCTCACGCTGTCTCTCTCTCTCTCCTAGAAATAAATAAAACATTAAAAAAAAAAATCACTTTACCAGAGGCGGCTTCTCTGACCACCTCTATGTAAATAACACCCCTCCACTTCCTATATCTCTCTTTCCCACCTTACTTTCTTTCCTATTTTTTCTAACACTTTTACGACCTGACACACCACATATTTATTTGTTCATTGACTGCCTTTCCCTTCTAGCAGATCAACAATAACAACAAATAGCCCTGCTGGACCCCCAGGCACTCAGTATTTTTGAAGTGTAAGTGCTACTATATGCCAGGTACTGTTCTAAGGGACAAGAACCGATTTACTCAATCTTCCCAACAAGAAGGCTCTATTGTCATCACTGTCATCTCTGGTTCAAAGATGAAGAAACAAAGGCACAGAAAAGCTTAGAGACTTGTCCAAGATCACTCAGCCAGTAAACAGTAAATACAGAATTTGAACCCAGGGCACAGGCTCTTTAAGCACCGAGATGTATTGTGTCACACTTACCTAGTGACTAAAAATGACTTCAACGTTTTTTTTCCCCATACCACACTCTCAGAAGTTGGGATATATCCAAGTGTGCTTTCAAAATGTCAGTAGTTTCCTACAACTGCCTAATATTTTAAACAATCGCGAAGACTCATAAACAAGAGCAAAAATGTGAGCCACAGTTCTGCTGCACTTGAGTCTCTAATTCAGAGCCCACAGAGGCTAGGGCTGTGGCACACAGATGTGTGCAGGTAACTCTCCATACTGGGCTGGGGTTCCCATGATTAGTGCTGGTCCATAAGGGGAAAGCTAAGACACAAAAGCTGCAGTGATGTTCCAGGACACGCAGCCAGTAACAGTGGCTGGAGGGGAGCCATGGAGGGCCCCTTGGGACTGCAGCAGGTCACACATGCTCCCTGCTTATTAGTGTAAAACACCCTGATGACTCACACAATGGAATGCCTAAGCCAAGATGTCACCTAATAGAGGGTATGTTGATACAGCTTTATCTGAGAAGTTACATAATCATCCCAGCGTGGAAATGTCAAAAAGGAATTTGTGCCTTGGAATAAAAGAGGATGTACCCCTGGGAATGACTCCACAAAGGATATGAGGAGTTTTCCAGTGAGAAACTTATTACCCCAGACAGGGCAGGTGACTTGTAAAACACAGGTCCCAATGGGGGCTAAGGATTCACTGTGGGCAGTTCCACTTGGTAAGACTTAGCCAGAGGCCTGCCCTAGACAGCGTCTAGTGGCCCCCGGACCTGCCCCCACCCACAGGGGAGAGAGAGGCCTGGTCTGTATCTAGCCTCCTGGGATATAAAAGTCCTTTCTTTGAGTCCTTTCTGCCTCTTGTTTTGAGGTCAAATATTTATTTATTCAAGTCTAGAGACTTCATTATCTTTTACCCTAGAGGACAGAATGAATCTTCCCTTCCACTCTGTAGGAATTCTCTTAAAGAGCTTATTCTCCGAAATGTATTTCGAGCTCTGGAATACGGCTCTCACCCTCCAGCCTTCCCTTGACCTCTGCCTCCTTCGTCCCACCTACCCCAGGACGTGATGGAAGGAGGTTGGCTGGAAGGGAGGGGTCAAAGTGTCACAAGCACCTGTCACCTGGCAGGCCCTGGTCCCCACCTCCCCAGCCCCCAAGGCCTCCTCCCTCTGTATCTATCACACGCCCCGACTGCGACTAGCCCATCCCTCCCGCCTCAGCCACCCTCCCCAGCCTCCCGCCACCTTCCAATGGCCAAGGGGCAGGGCAAGCCGAGCAAGCCGCGGCAGCCCAGCTGGGTCCCCGCCCTGTTCCCGGTTCCCGAGCCGGGCCCTTGCGACCTTTAAATGCCGCCCAGGGCCAGCGCGGAGCGGCCTTCACCACCTTTCTTCCTCGGGCGGCGACAGTCAGCCCCAACCCCACAGCGGCGGTCCGGCAGCAGCGGCCACCTCCGACCTCCCGGCCCGCGCCGCCTCCCGCTCCCCTCCCCCCTTCCCCGGCCCAGCCTGCCGGGTCGGCGCCTGGCCCCAGGCGTGCGCGCCCGCGCGCCCGCGCGTGTGCGCGCGCCCGAGGCAGCCTCGGACCCGCGCCCCCGCCCGGCGCAGGACCGCCCCGGGATCCCCGCCCGCGCGCCGCGTCCCACGTCCCCCGCCGCCGCCGCCGCCGCCGCGGGGCCGCCAGCCCTGCACCCCGGCGCGCAGTGCAAGAAGATGGCGGGATCGGTGGCCGACAGCGATGCCGTGGTGGTGAGTGCGGAGGGGTGCACGCAAGGCGCCCCCTTCCCGCGGCCCCGCCGCCTGCTCAGCCTGGCTGCGGCGGAGAGGCGGCTGAGGCCCAGCTCTGCGCCCCCGGCGTGGGAAGGCGCCCGGTACCTGTTAACGCGCGCCGGCTGTAAGCCGCAGGCCTGGGAGGCGGGCGGGGCGCCCCGGGTGCACCCGAGGGAGAGTGTTGGGGGCGGACGGCGGCATAGGGGTGACCGACAGTCCCCTCGGTGCCGTGCAGCCGGCGGCCAGGTGTGTGCACGTTGCACGTGTGAGTGTGCGCGTGTGTGAGTGTGTCTGGGGCGCGCGCCCCACGGGCGCCTCGGACGTCCTGGGGATTCCCCCTTGGAAATGGGACGGGCTCGGGGGCTCCCGAGAGAAGTTGAGCGCTGCCCTGCACTCCAGCCACGTCCTTCGGGAAAGGACTGGGCGACGGCGGGTCCAGAGGCGTTTGCGTTTGAAGAGGGGCCTGTCCTCCACCGCCGCAGGGTTCTGGCCCCCAGGTGTGCCTCGACCTGGATTTTGATCTAGATCTGAAGGTCTGGGGATCTTCAGAAGCTTAGCTACCCGGTGGGAAGGACGGGTTTTGTTCCGGGGCTTTCTGCGGTTATTCAGTGGGCTGTGAGGGTGGCAGCATCTGCAGCCGCTGCCTGTGTCCTGTGAAGGCTGCTGGATTCAGCCAGATCTGTATAGGTTCTTCTCCACTCCTTCCCCTTCCTCCCTTCCTGCCCCACCCCCCAAAACTAGAGCCTTTGGAAAGCCAATCTATGTGCTTCTATTTTTAGAAACTAGATGATGGGCATTTAAACAACTCCTTGGGCTCTCCAGTTCAAGCCGACGTGTACTTCCCACGACTGGTAAGTGATTTAGTTCTGTGCTCTGTGTCTCTGCCTGTCACCCTTTTTCTTTCTAACTGCATTTCCCTAATGGGTCGGGTCCTCAGGATCTGAGGGCTTGGCCCTTCCCGTGCAGGCTGTCAACTTCCTGCTTCTCCTGTCATCCTTTGCAGATAGTTCCATTTTGTGGTCACATTAAAGGTGGCATGAGACCAGGCAAGAAGGTGTTGGTGATGGGCATCGTAGACCTCAACCCAGAGAGGTAAGACAGAGAGTCCTTGTCACCGGAAGGCTTATCAGGCAGTTACAAGGCGGTGCCCACTCTTGCTGTGGTTCATTGCTCCTCCTCTCCCTGTGGCCAGCGTTGCTAGTTGGAAGTGCCAAGAAAGTACCATGTTCCCATGAAAAGAATGTGTATGAATCCTAGCCATCATTTCTCCAGACAGTTATTTATAGCAGAGATTATAAATATAGGCCCACATCATTTTCTCTTTGACCCTTAGGGAGGACAAAGGATTTTTTTTTTAAGCGTTTTTAAACATGGTGCTTAGAGCAAGAACTATCAATATAAATGACAAGCAAACTTTACCAGATATCATTTCCCCTGGTCAGTTTCTGGGGCTCTTTCTGACAAGTCTGAAATGGATTAAGATACAGATGTGTGGGTGGTTTGAGGTACCGGAAACCCCTAATATTAATCCTTTTGCAACTCCACCAAAGTTTTTACCAAAGGCTCCTTTAGGTATCAAAATGCCTGGCTTGATTGTAATCCTCCTTCTCCATACATAGTCTGATTCCCTGTGTAAAAAGTGGCTCATTAAAAGCAAACGCACCCTGAAAAGAAAGAGCAACAATGGGGGCCTGGGTCATTGACAAGTGTCGTTATAGCCAACCCTGAATGAACGAGGTGATTTTCTCTTCAGCTTTGCCATCAGCTTGACCTGTGGGGACTCTGAAGACCCTCCCGCCGATGTGGCAATTGAACTCAAAGCTGTGTTCACAGACCGGCAGCTACTCAGAAATTCTTGTATATCTGGGGAAAGAGGCGAAGAACAGTCAGCCATCCCTTACTTTCCATTCATCCCAGACCAGCCATTCAGGGTGAGTACTCGAGTGCCTCAGTTCTAACCGCTGGCTGGGTGATGATGTTCTTCTCCTGCAGTGCATGCCAAGAATGCTTTCAGCAGCCAGAATTTTTGCATGTCCAGGAAATTTGTCACCTGATGATGAAAAAAAGATCGAAAGAGCTCTGTTTGCTGATAGGAATTAATACCATACTAGCTTGTGGCTCTATTTAGCCAGTCCATTTAGTAAATACACCCATGTCCGGATGGCTAAGAGTTAATACTTTTCTATGTAGTACTCAACCTAGTACTGGGCACATAATTTATAGTGGCCCCCAAATATCTGGTTAATAAATAATAAGTGCTAGAATTTTCCTCAACCTGTAAGGAACAGTAAACCTTATTGGTTGTGACTTTTTAAAGAATATAGGGATGATCTTTTTATTGTTTCTTACTGCTTTTTGCTTGTGAGGCCTGGTCCTTGTTTCTCCCTCTGGTTAAGTAGCCTCAGTCTATTTTATTGTCATAGGCTGTGTGGCTGACAGACTCCTTCCCTTGGGCCTCAGTGAGTATAAATTGGCTCTCCACTATCTAGGGGGCAGGAAGCACAGCCCAAACTTCCCATCCAACCAAGGAATATTAGTAGCACCTTCCTCTATAAAGGCCAATGCCAGAAGAAGCAAGTCGTGTGGGTAACGTGTTAGGAAAGGATTTACTGAACTATTGGGCCTGGTGATGACGTCTGCATTACACCTTGTTGACATACATCACAATAATGACAACTCAGTTAAAAGCTCCATGTTGCATATAAGCCTAATAAAGCACAGCTCTCCTTAACCTTCATTTTGAAATTTACAAAGGCCTTATAAAGAAGTAACCATTTTTCTTCTCCTCTTCCCATCTGGTGGGAGGAATAAGAATCCACAACGTCTCCATCAGTGATATAATTAAGATTGTTGCCATTCTGCTCATAGTCTGGGGAAGGCCCCCTATCCATGACCCATGCCTTCCCCCTTCTCTAGAATGGTAATGACCCCTTAGGCTCCTCCTCTTGACTGTGTCAGGTTTTTTTTTTTTTTTGACTGTGACAGTTTCTCAATGATGAATCTTAATTCATAGGTCATGAGTATGAGTAACCAGAGCTTCTGACTGCCAAGAATATAATGTTCCCCAACAACCAAATTGAACTGAAATCGGCCCTTCTTGGTGATACAACTTTAGTAATAATATGTATTAAATGTGACTAATATCACATATGAAGTCTCATGGTAGCCACCAATGCTTTTAATAAATACATAGCACAGAACCAGTGATTAGAATGTATGGTGAATTACTTGAGGAAAAGAGGAAGAAAAAGCTTTTACCATATGGAATCAGCATTTCTGTTTGGCTTAACAAAGCCTTGTTAATTACACATCAACCAGTGGTAATTACCTCCTCTTTGCTGTAGTGTTTACCATGTTTGAGTGTCTAGACTGTTATTACATGCTACTAAGGGGGTACTGGTTCTGCTTTGTTAGGGTCTTCTCTGAGGCTGGGAAAAAATTGTTCAGGGGCTAGGGGTACCTGGGTGGCCTCATCAATTAAGTGTCCAACTTCAGCTTAGGTCATGATCTCACGGTTCGTGAGTTTGAGCCCCTCATTGGCCTCTCTGCTGTCAGCCCAGAGCCTGCTTCGGATCCTGTTTATCCCTCTCTCTCTGCCCCTCCCTCTCTTGCTCACACTCTCTCTCAAAAATAAATTTTTTTAAAAAAAGAAAAAAAATTGTTCAGGGGACGACAGTGGAGGCATTATATGCCACATAAATGAATGTATGCCACTTTATGTCCGTTTCCAGAGTACTAGGAGAAGGTAGAAATTAAAGCATGAGTAAATCTTTAAAGGATATTAAATAGTGGAGAGCAGTGGTTCACAAAGTGTGTTCCTCATTCCAGCAGTGTCCACATCGTGTTGGAATTTGATGGAAATGCAGATTCATAGATCTTACCCTCGACCTACTGAATGGATAATTTGGGGGGTGGAGTCCAGCGAGCTGTGTCGTAACAAGCCTTCTGTAGGAGTCCAGTGCACTCTGCTGCTTGAGAACCACTGAAGCTGGTGCCTTTCTCTAAAATGAAGTAGTATTTGTTTTCCCCAGCGGGGTTCAGTGAAGCTGTGAACTGAGATAATGATGTTGCTTCTTCCAGGTGGAAATCCTCTGTGAGCACCCACGTTTCAGAGTGTTTGTGGATGGACACCAACTTTTTGATTTTTACCACCGCATTCAAACGTTATCTGCAATTGACACCATAAAGATAAACGGGGACCTCCAGATCACGAAGCTTGGCTGACACGGTTTAAACCACCTCTGTTTCACATAGGATCAGGTGCCACGACTCTGACTATCGGTCTGGAAGAAGTGTCCTCGCAAGATCTAGAGACTTAAAAAGAAAACAAAAACAAAAAGCAAGCTTCCCTGTCTCTTCTTTCTGTGCAGTTTAGACCCAAAATGACAACTTCAGACTGTGGTTGACCCTTAGGGAGCCGTCAGAACAAAGACACCGAGCCATTATTTCCAGAACCAAGTAATACATTTATTCTGGATATTCTTCAGACTAAACTAACATGGATTTGCGATAATTTGTGATTTGGTAGCAAGTTACTCATCTTTTCAAAACAAGGTGATACTTAGAAACAAAAGTGCTAAAGACCTAAAACAACACCACCACCAACAAAGACGGTACACCGAAATCAACTCATTTCTGCACTGAAGTGGGATTGTGTAGCACAACCAACATTTTAGTCAGGGTATTTGCATAGAATGTAGGTTGTTCAAGGTTTGGTTGGTTTTGTTTTTTGGGTTTTTTCTTGTTTGTTTTTGTTTTTGCACAACATAATGTCAATTCAGATTTTGGAAGCTTTCTCAGAGTTATTTATTTATACTCAGTGTACGTATTAGGGAATGATTAATGTCTCAAAAACGAATTATGAACTTTTGAATGTACAAATATCTTAGGTCCAAAGGGGAAAATTACATACTACAATCATGAAAGAATTGTATCTTCCATACCCCTAAACTTAGGATCTCTTGATATAAATTGCTGTAAGTGCTTTGGGGAAAACTTGGCAACATTTCAATAAAACTGCTTTTCAAGTAATTGACAATTACATAAATTCTATTTACATGACTTTTTCCCCTTACTGTGAATTAGCACAGTATTGGCTTCCTTAACACTAACTACTTTTCCCTAGGTCTTTATGACAGCTCCTTAAGTTGTTATTAAACTAATTGAAAACATATAACAGGTGATTGCACAATTTTTAAAATAACTGTTATATAAACTTTTAAAAGTATACTATGAAAATGATTCTGGAATGCAATGTAAAGCAGAAGCAAGTGGCCCCAAATACCTTACTTGGAAGTAATTTATATCAACTCAAGCTGTTAGCTCATTGTGTTACTTTTTCTATGTGACCCTCACCAATGTCCCTACGCAATGCCTTTGGAGCTTCAGAGAAGGGGATACTTCCTACCGTGTTGGCTGTGCTGAGACATTAGGGGAGAGGATCCAGATTAGGAAATGATCCAATTAGTTTATCTGGAAGGTTAACTCCCAGAACTCCAGGTCTCTTGAGCCCAGCCAATAGTACGAATGCTTCCAAGTAAGCTGGAGGAGTTTCCGTGCACCTGTGGAAGGGACCCGGCAGCAGGGTGTCATCAGGAGGAGCCTGCAGTACATGTAAATGTCCCCGCACGGCAAGTCTGGAGTCCCGGCACTGGACTTCACACACTGCGTTGGCCCTGGAGAGAAGGACCCTTGGCATTGCTCTGGTCAGGTAGTGGGGAGGACAGAGGGATGCAGGGGTGGGGGTGTATTTATATATAATTTAGGTTTTGTTTGTACAGCATACTGCATCATGTTATGACACGTCCTTGCCCTGCTTTGGAGTTTTTTTTACACAACATGCAGAGACACGGGAGTGGCCACGTCACTTCCACGTGTCGAGAATGTAGACAGTGTTTCAGTACCAAAGTCGAAGAAAAAGCAACTTAAAATTGTGAATTTCTTATAGGTGATGTATCTCAGCTTTGAAGCTGTTTAGCACAGTTCCATTGTGTTATATAAGAAGATACTCAATCCAACAAGACTGGCTGAGCATTGAAGAGCTTTAGGTACCAGCTGACTTAATCAGCCATATTCAGCCAAGAGGGCTCTTCTGTGGCTCCAGGTATTTTCAAGCTGGCGATTAACTTCTCATGGCTTTTAAAGCCACTAGATTTTGAGGAGTGTTTGTACAGACACTTAGAGGGCACCCTGAACTATATTTGTAGGGCTTTTGGTGGAAGCCCCCCACGGGAGGTTTCCTTTGAGTGGCTGTCCATCCCCATGCACTGCATAATTCAGCAGAAACCAGAGGAGCTGGGTGTGTGGTTGGTTGGAAGTGACACTGTTCTCTCTACCTATCAGCTAACTGCTTATCGGCCAAGCCCCTAGGCAGCTTAGTGTGAAGGTACACTGTTAACCCTTTCTCTGGGAGGCCAGTGGGAACCTCTTGGTTAAGCCTATCGGAATCAATCTAAGTGATGTGATGGTTTGATTCAGGTATAGGGAAATTAGCGGGACGTGGGGGGGTGGGGGTTGTGTTAATCGTTAGCTGGAAACTGGAAACAGTGTTCTTGCCTCTCATTGGCATGTGAGGTCTAAGGTGGGAATTCAGGGTGGAAAGTGCAATTTAAAGCTTCACAGGAAAGCATTGGGTATGTAAGGAGTTATTTCTGACCAGAGCCCTAATTTTGCAGTATGACCAAAACCAAGGAGTATAAATAACAATCAAGCTCTGGGGGAATAAAAGGCAGGCTTTAGACAATCTGTCCATTTCTGCATCAAAATTCAATTGAATGTGTATACCTACTTAAAAATTAATAGAAGTGACTTCCACTTTCTGGGCTGTCCCAGAATTGTCTTAAAAGTACTATTTTTTTAAAATTTGAAACCCCATTTCAAATCTTGCTAACCTCAGTTCAAAACCCCTAAGAGATCTCTCTTAGAATTGATGGTGACTTGTTAAAATGGCAAATCCTTTCATTTGTATTAAATATATATCCAAAAAGAGGGAGGGAGCCCTGTTGCCTTGACAGAAACAGCCTTGGCATTTTCCGGCATTAACGTAGAGATAATGTTCTTATGATGACATATTTTCAAAGAAACACTTTCTTATTTACTGCGTGGTGTACAATGTTGCTAAATGTGTTCTTACATTATTATGTCACTGCTGAAAGTTATTTGCACTATAATAAAGGAATTTTCTACAAAATGGCTTCTAGTTTGTAACATGCTAAATTTGGCACCAGATATGATGTACTTAGCATAAACCAAACAGTATAACAGTGTTCCCTCACTTTGATGTATACTCCAAGACCTTGTTCACATGTTTTCCCACCTTGATAAACTGATCAAAGGAAGGAAAGTACCTCAGACCTAATGAGTTTATGTTGTGTGTACAATGGGGTTTTTTTTTAAGTATAATTTATATATGGTAAATTCACTTTATTTGATGTGCAAGTTCACGGGTTTTAACACGTGCATAGATTCCTGTAACCACCACCTCAATCAGGACACAGAATTGTTCCATCACCCCCAAAATTCCCTTGTGCTACCCTTTCACAGTTAAATTTGTCCCCCACTCCTAACCCCTAATCAGGCAACCACTGTTCGCTGTCTCCTCCCTATAGTTTTGCCTTTTCCTGAGTGTCCTAGAAAGAAAATCATGCAGTACATAACCTTTTGAGGTCGGCTTTTTCCCATTTGCATAATGCATTTGAGATTCATGTGGTGTGTGCATCAATAGTTTTTATTGCTGAGTCGTGTTCTATTGTATAGATGTACCAATTTCTTTATCCATCTACCTGTTAAGGCTGCAGTGAGTTCTTAATAAATCATTAAATATAGTCCTAGCACAATATATATACAAAAGCAAGACTGCATACCCATGTCTTCTCCTTCCTGTGGTTTGAACGATTAGGAAGGAAACTTGATTCCTTGGCTATTCTGCCTACAAATAAAACTATGGCTTATAGAAGTTTGCCTAGCTTCAGTCTGGGAGGTGAGCAGAGCAGAGAGATACTTACTCACATGCTGGACCTGGGTCCTACTTATGCCTTAAATGTTTTTATTAATCCCTTTTTTCCATTTTTATTTTTCGAAGATGCAAAAGCTATGCAGAGGCAGGCAGGACTCTGTCACAGCTTTCGCAGTTAAGTATAGGCAGGGAGACCCCTATATGGGCACCTGTTAAGGTGGGGACAGTTTGCTAACACTGTTGGGCAGAGATAGGGGAGCTTCCCTGCCCCGTGGCCTAGTTAGGAAGATCCCTTATGGAATATGACATTATACTTCCGTTGTGACAGCATTGTGGATTAGATGATGTGGAAAATAGCTATAATTGGAGCCTCCAAGTGCCTCAAACAGTAAAGATCTTCATTCATGCAACGGGTATTTATTGAGCTGGGCCAGTTGCTGCTCTAGGCATTCAGATAATGTATCAATGATAAAACTGACAAAAGTCTGGTAGCTTTAAACTTTAGTGTTCTTAAGAATCACCCAGAAAGCCTGTTTAAAGGCAGAAGTCCAGGCTCACCTCAGGAGATTGTTTCAAAAGATCTGGAGTTGGTCCCAGGAGTTTGTATTTTTAGGAAACATCCTGGGTGTTATCAGTTTAAGAAACATCCTGGATCCCAAAATTAAGCAGCTCTGCCTTGGTGAATTCCATAAACATTGACCTAATCCAACTATTGGATTGTATGGGGCTGTGATACTCTGATCTGTGCATATCTTCCTGTGAAAATTGCATTTCAATGCAGGGACATCCTTGCACCCCTCCCCCCAAATCCTGCAACTGTCACTACAGCTCTACAGCTGTGTGCCACCATCCCTGATTTAACCTTCTCCCCTTCTCACTCTGCCCTTACCTCAAATATAAGACACTGAAGTAAAAGAAAGTTCCTTTCAACCAAGATTTATAGAAATCTTCCTTATTGGGGTTGGCTTAGGACCTCAGGAGGATCCGACACCTGTTTTAAACAGTGGATGCTCTGAGAAAGATTGAGGTTCTGGGGGAAGCTAGCTGCCTTCCTTATTGGTAACTATTTCAATCAGTTATTCATTGGAGAATTGCCAGGGTGGGACCCAATTGTTCTCTAAGACAAATACACAGAGTGGCTTATAACTTGAAAGAGGGCAGAGGGCAAGTAGTAATGGCCCAAATGAACTGTTCCTGGCATTTTGGAAATGAATTTATAGTCTTTCTTTCACAAGAAGATCCTGGGAAGTTGGTACACAACACTGCGTGCACACCTTGTTTACTAACTACCATGTTAATTTCACAATGATTCTCCCCTTAAAAAAAAAAAAAGTCTCCTGCACAAGGCCAAGAACTGCCTTGCAAGACAAACACTAAATAATTTATTAAAATGGGTATATACAAGATGCCAATACATACTCAACCAAGACAGAAGGGGAAGAAATAGCCACTGATGCTTTCTCTTGCTTTGATATACCTTTCATCTCCCAGAGAAAGATGGTGACCAGGTGAGCAAACACAGATGTAAGGAGACATCATTGTTTGAAAGGGCAACACAGATCGTCCCTAAATAATAGGCCCTGGGAAGCAGCGAGCCAGCCACAGGCCTTGGGGATGATGTGAGGTTTTGGGGGCCTTCCAAGGGTTCATGAGTAAGAACAACAGCAAACATTTGCTAATGACCCCAGCAACTCCCTCTCTGTCAGTATGGTGATTAATTCTAAACCGATAGATGAAAATAGTCAAAGCTTGCCTAAACAGCTGGCCTGGGAACAGAAGGGAGAGAAGCATGGAGTCCGTGGTGAGAGGTGAGAATGGGGATTCCTTGTGTAAGCTTAGGTAGGCACTTTATTTACTTTTTTTGAAAGAGGGAAAAATTGTTTTGTTGAAATACATTGGTAAATTGAGTAACCTGCATTGCAGCACTAAGTGCTAGACACAGTTGTCATCAAATTAAGAACCTTCCAAATATCACACTAACCTTCAGTCACCAGTTCAAGTGGGCACTTTAAACATCCTGCTTTACTTTGCCTCCTGTGAGAAATGGAAATAATGACACTTGTGTCATCGTGTTTGGAGAGCCAGAGGTAACAGCAGTTTGTGCAGGAGTAAAACCTTTGTCACAATTGATAAAGCCAGAGTGAAAATAATCATGATAGCTATTCCTGTAACAATTCTCCACAACGTTGTAAAGCAGTGAGAAAAGTACTAGTGTTTGAGACTGTATCTAATCCTTCAGAATAAGCTTTTAATATTGTTTCATTGAAGTCTATTTTGTTTAAAATCTAGCCATAGTTAGCGGTGTATTAGGCAATATTTAAAATGATGTTTGTAAAATATAATTAGAGATTTTTATGCTGAATTATTACATTTGTTCCAATATTAGAAGCATGGGTTTCTTCTAATACAGTAAAAATACTTTTTAGTTCAATATAAAATGATTTTTCATGTTATATTAAAAAATGAACAAGGAAGACATGCACAGAAAGATAAGGAACTATGAAAATAGTTCTTTTAATGAGAATCTTCATGAAGTAGTGCAGTCTGTTACTCTAAGGTGCTAATTCACTGAACATTCATTTATCCTACTTTTTTTTTTTTTAACTTGAGAGAGCACACACACAAGTGGGAGGGAGGGGCATAGGGAAAGTGAGAGAGAGAGAGAGAGAGAGAGAGAGAATCCCAAGCAGGCTCCATGCTCAGCCTGGAACCCCACATGGGGCTCATTCCCATGACCCTGGGATCATGACCTGAGCTGAAATCAAGAGTCAGATGCTCAACCAACTGAGCCACCCAGGCTCCCCTATCTTACATTTTTTAAATCTTTAAATAAACAAAAAAAACCCTCACACATTATGGAGCACACTGCTTTTGTAAGCAATGTAATTTCCTGACTTCCCCTGGCAATCCTTAAGAACTTTGAAATGATGTAAGTGATTTTTAAAACTTCAGCTTGCTAAGTTGAAAGGGCAAATGCTTTTATACAGTTTGTGCTCTTAAAGCATGTCTGTATAGTTATTCAGGCCCATAATTCCTCTCTCTTGTAAGAGAATCACTCAAACCGGATGCTAACGAAGTGAAACTGAGATTAAATGGAGCACTTTTATATGAAGGCTCCAGTTGGACACTGGGGGTTATAAAGAGATAAAGGACAAATGTCATCTACCTTTGAAGAGTTTATGATCTAACTGGAAAGACAGGTAATGTACACATAAAATGTACGTAAAGATAAATGTCAATAAAGAGAGCCGGTCTGAGTGGGCAGAATGTTACATGCTATAGGAGTTGCAGTGGGCAGGGCTTGCTAGTGTGACCCAGGAGGGCGTCTGGGTCCAGAGGAGTTCAGCTGGTCTTCCAAGGGCCCAAATGCTGTTCACACATCCATGCTACACCCAAACCCCCCTGTACATACCAGCTATGGGTTTGAGCTGAGTGTCAGTGTTATGATTTCTAAAGTTCATATATAGCTGAAATTCTGGTCTCGTAAGGCAAGTTCAAGGAGAGGGAGCCTGGATGGCTCAGCCGGTTAATGTCCAACTTTGGCTCAGGTCATGATCTCACAGTCTGTGGGTTCAAGCCCTACTTCAGGCTCTGTGCTGACAGCTCAGAGCCTGGAGCCTGGTTTGGATTCTGTGTCTCCCTCTCTCTCTGTCCCACCCCCTCTTGCTCTGTCTCTGTCTCTCAAAAATGAATAAACTTTAAAAAATTTTTTTCGAAAGCAAGTTCAAGAAGGAATTTGGTTTTTTAATTAGAAAACACATGGGTCTCTGGTAGAGAGAAGACCCTTCCTTTCATGAAGCCTCTAGCAAAGAAAGGGCTCCTTCACAGAGTATCTATGGAGAAATCATAGCATAGAGGCATTTCAGGTACTCAACTTCAGCCTCACATATTTGAACCAAAATATAAAACAAAGCAAAAAAAAAACAAAAAACAAAAAAAACACCTTGTATAGAAAAGAACCATTAAATACTATGGGCAACTCCATCCGGCATCCCACTGGAAGAGCAAAGAGCCTAAGAGTGAGAATGTGACCCAGATGTGGCCTCTGTGATTGTGCTTCCTGGCACTCACAGCTGAGCCCTCTGTGCCCCCTGCCATACAGGGCCCACATCTAAATATACCACTGATCTTTCCTGTGCATTGTTCCTAATTACAAACCAGATTCTCCTTCTGGTGCTCCACTAAAGGAACAAAGATCTCCAACACTGAATGAAGAACTGCAGTGTCACATTTAGTGAGAAGTAACCTCCAAAGTGACCCCTTCCTAAGGAATTTTTTCCAAGGGAAATTTTGTCATTAAGCTTTCCATGCTGACTTTTGTGCCTAGCACCTAACCAATGTGTGACAGACTGCCACCGTTTAGCCCAAGTAAACAGTTTTCTTGTTCATGCATGATAGCCAGCTTCTTGATAGCAGAATCTATTCTATGAGCTCTGGCTCTAGCCAGGGCTGTCCAGTAAACTTTCTGGGGCATTGGAGAGATTCTATAATCTGCATTGTCTAATATAGTAGCCACTAGACATATATGGCTATTAAGCACTTAAAATGTGGCACGTGGCACCAAAGAACTGAATTTTATTTTTATTTTTTAAATATTTTTATTTATTTCTAGGAGAGAGAAAGAGAGAGACAGAGTGAGCAGGGGAGGGTCAGAGAGAGAAGGAGACACAGATTCTGAAATAGGCTCCAGACTCTGAGCTGGCAGTCAGCACAGAGCCCGACACGGGGCTCGAACCCACGAACCGCGAGATCGTGACCTAAGCTAAAGTCAGACACTTAACCAACTAAGCCACCCAGGCGCCCCTTAAAGAACTGAATTTTAATTTCAATTAACTTTAAATAGCCACAAATGGGGCTAGTGTCTACCATATTGCACAGTGCAGGTGTTGAACATCAGCCAGGCTTATGTTCGGTCTAGACCCTCAGGGAATGTTGTAGGTAGCAGAATTTCCTGTTTGAACCTCAGCTACATTCACCCTCAAATTCAGGAAAGTCTAGGTACTTTCTGAAGGCCTATTCATAGAAGAGACCAGGGTGCCCCTGAGGAAGAACACACCGCAGGGGAAGAATGAGTCCATAAGGCAGTTTGTTCTAGGAAGGCAGGCAAGCTTCGGGAGAAAGCAATACCTTCGCAGTCACTTCTAGGTTGTCACTCACACTGTCCCAGGCCCACATCCGTGGAGCTATATCTGAATCCTAGAACAAGGGGATGCAATAAACACTCTGCTTCTCTGGAAACCCCACCTCCGCAGAGTGCTGAAGAGAAAGGTAGCAGCAGCATGGGCAACATGCAGGGCTATATCCACTGACATTTCCCACTCACCTCGTATGTTCCAGGCATGGTGCTAGATGCTGGCAGCCATGTGGGCAGCTGCCGGGGCACCTGCCTGGGCTTTAGTCTTCAGCGGCCTCTTCACAGCTGTCAGTAATACCACAGATGTCACCGAACAGCATCAGGAGCATGGCTGTCCCTCTCAGAATTGCAGTGGTGGTCAGAAGCCTTTGTTCATTTTTATGACTACCACCATTGTGTTTATGCGTTTGTCTAACCCATAAGTGGTTGGTGTCCTGTGACTGACCGGAAGCCAGTATTGAAAGAGGACCCAACGGTTTCTCAGATCCTCAAAAAGCCAACCTCCTCCAGAAAGCATTGGGGAACCAGAGATTTTATTGGTCATTGTGTGGGAAGAAGAGCCATTTATCTTATACCACTCAAAAAACAAAGGAATAAAAATCCCTCATAGGCATTTTTTTTTCTCGCCCAGTCCCTCTTTAACTTCTAGCCCTCTCCAGCCCTCTCCTAGGCAGTGTCTGCATCTCCCCAATTCTCTTCCTTCCGCAGAGCTATTTGGTCTGTACCCGCTCTCCAAACTGGCTTTTAAAAGGCAATTTTCTCCATAGGGGAGACTCAGGCCCCCAAGAAAACTACGAACTCTCTACCGTTTCATTTGCTAGATTCTTTAACACTTTGCCTCATTTCCAAAGCAACTCAAGGCAGCAAAGAGTGAGGACGTCAAAACAGGTAGGGAGGAAAATGCCAGAACCTCCTGGTTCTTCTGTCAAGACTTGGGTTTAATGTCGCTTCTTCAACTTCCACAACAACTTAATTTTAAAGAAGTTGCCTCTTTCTCAATGTTCGCTGATCCTTTTGTTTGCCTGTTTAACATCCGTCTCTGCTGCTAGATGATCATTTCCATCAGGGCGGCTGTCATACTAATCTTGTTCACTACTGAATTTCAAGCATTTAGCAATGAGCAATTAATAATAAATAAATGTCTGTTGGATGACTCCATGGTAGTCAAGATGTTGTATTAGTCATCTATTGCATTGCAACAAATTATCCCAAAATTTAGAGGCTTTAAAACATCAGTAAACATTTATTGTCTCACACAGTTTCTATTGCTCATAATTTAGGAACAGCTTAACTGGGTGGTTCTGACTTAGGGCCTCTCGTGATGTTACAATTAGGCCATCAACCAGGGATATAGTCATTTGAAGTCTTGTCTGGGGCTCTGTAATTGAGGTGCCTTCCTTATATTTGACAAAACCTTGGAGAGAAATCACTTTCTCTCCACTCAGAAATCCTGTGCAAAGGACATCGGTCAACGGAATAGTATGGAAAGCCCAGAAATAAATGCACATTTACATGATAAATTAATCTTTGACAAAGGAGGATAGAACATGCAATGGGGGAAAGATCAGCTCTTCAACAAATGGTGCTGGGAGAACTGGACAGCTACATGCAAAAGAATGAAATTGGACCACTTTCTTACACCATACACAAAAATAAATTCCAAAGGACTTAAATGTGAGATCTGAAACTATACAAACCCTAGAAGAGAACACAGGCAGTAGTTTCTCTGACATTAGCCATAGCAACTTTTTTCTAGATATGTCTCCTGAGGCAAGGGAAGCAAAAGCAAAAACAAGCTATTAGTACTACATCAAAATTAATCTTCAGCACAGTGAAGGAAACAATCAACAGAGCTAAAAGATAGTCTACTGGATTGGAGAAGATATTTGCAAATGACATCTCCGATAAAAGAATTAGTATCCAAAATACATAAAGAGCTTATACAATTCAATACCCAAAAACAAATAATCCTTTTTAGAAATGGGCAGAAGAGGGGCGCCTGGGTGGCTTAGTCGGTTGAGCGTCCGACTTTCGCTTAGGTCATGATCTCGCGGTTCGTGGGTTTGAGCCCCGCGTCGGGCTCTGTGCTGCCTGCCAGCTCAGAGCCTGGAGCCTGTTTCGGAGTCTGTGACTCCTTCTCTCTCTGACCCTCCCCTGCTCACGCTGTCTCTCTCTTTGAAACATAAAAAAAATTAAAAAAAAAAAAAAAGAAAAAAGAAATGGGCAGAAGACATGAACAGACGTTTCTCCAAAGAATAAATACAGATAGACACATGAAAAGATGCTCAACATTACTCATTATCAGGGAAATGCAAATCAAAACTACAATGAGATATCACCTCACTCCAGTCAAAATGGCTAAAAATAACACAGGAAATAGCAAGTGTTGGTGAGGAAGTGGAGAAATAGGAATCGTTGTGTACTATTGGTGGGAGTGCAAACTGGTGCAGCCTCTGTGGAAAACAGTATGGAGTTGCCTCAAAAAGTTAAAAATGGGGGCACCTGGGTGGCTCAGTCGGCTAAGCCTTCAACTTCAGCTCAAGTCATGATCTCGTGGTTTGTGAATTTGAGCCCCATATTGGGCTCTGTGCTAGCAGCTCAAAGCCTGGAGCCTGCTTGACATACTGTGTCTCCCTCTCTCTCTGCCCCTCCCCTACTCACGCTCTGTTTCTCTCTGTCTCTCAAAAATAAACAAACATTTTTAAAATAGTTAAAAATGGAACTACCCTATGATCCAGTAATCACACTGCTGGGTATTTACCCCCGAAATACAAAAACACTAATTCAAAGGGATACATGCATTCCTATGTTTATCGCAGCACTATTTACAATAAGTCAAATTATGGATGCAGGCTAAGTATCCATCAAGACACACACACACACACACACACACACACACACTGGAATATTATTCAGCCATTAGAAAAAATGAAATCCTGTCATTTGCAACAACATGGATAGAGCTAGAGAGTATAATACTGAGTGAAATAAACCAGAGAAAGACAACCATATGATTTTGCTCATATATAGAATTTAAGAAACAAAACAAATGAGCAAAGGAATGAGACAGACAGAGAGAGAGAGGGAGTGAGGGAGAGAGAGAGAACACAAAACAGACTCTTAACTCTAGAGAACAAACTGGTGGTTACCAGAGGGAAGCTGGGTGGGGGATGGGTGAAACAGGTGAAGGGGGTTAAGAGTACACTTATCATGATGAAAACTGAGAAACATATAGAATTATTGAATCACTATGTTGTACGCCTGAAACTACTATAACACTGTATGTTAACTATACTGGAATTTTTTTAAGTTAATAAAAAAGAGGGGTACCTGGGTGGCTCAGTCAGTTGAGTGTCCGACTCTTGGTTTTGACTCAAGTCATGATCTCATTGTTTGTGAGTTCGAGCCTCTCATCAGGCTCTGCACTGACAGTGTGGAGCCTGCTTGGGGTTCTCTGTCTCCCTCTGTCTTTGCCCCCTCTCTAAATGAATAAACAAACAAACTTTTAAAAATAAAGAAATACTATGCAAAGGAAAACAGCATTAGGACAAACAGATTGGGGTTCAAATCTTGCTGCTTGCCAGTTCTGTGATCTCCCTGCATAAGTTTTGACAAATCTGAGCCTCAGTTTTTTTCTTCTGTAAAATGTGGCTGCAAAAATCTTTGCAAGATTAGGGGCGCCTGGGTGGCTTAGTCGGTTAAGCGTCCGACTTTCGCTTAGGTCATGTACTCGCAGTTCGTGGGTTCCAGCCCCGCGTCGGGCTCTGTGCTGACTGCCAGCTCGGAGCCTGGAGCCTGTTTCAGTCTGTGACTCCCTCTCTCTCTGACCCTCCCCTGCTCACGCTCTCTCTCTCTCTCCTAGAAATAAAAATAAAACATTTAAAAAATAAAATAAAATAAAAAATAAAAATCTTTGCAAGATTATTGTAAGGATTAAGCAAAAGATTGTCCGTATGGCACTTAGCATAGTGCCTGGAATGTAATGAGAGGTCAACAAACAGTTGCTGTTAGAACCACATCAGAGGGTGGTGGTGGGGTTAAATGGGTAAGGGGGATTAAGGAATCTACTCTTGAAATCATTGTTGCACTATATGCTAACTAACTGGGGTGTAAATTAAAAAAAAAATTAAAAAGAACTACATCAGATAGACACCTGGGTGGCTCAGTCAGTTAAGCGTTGGTCTTTGGCTCAGGTCTTGATCTTGTGGTTCGGGAGTTCGAGCCCCATGTTGGGCTCTGTACTGTCAGCTCAGAGCCTGGAACCTGCTTCAGATTCTGTGTCTCCCTCTCTCTCTCTGCCCCTCCTTCATTCATGCTCTCTCTCCAAAATAAATAAACATTAAAAAAAAAAAAAAAAAAGAACTACATCAGAAATCAGACTCCCTCACCTGATACTTTATGGTCTGGACCTCAGTGTAGCAGTTCTGAGGCTACCTGAATAGCCGAGCTTGCTAAGTCCTCATATGGCAGAGGAGAAAAACATGTCCATTGAGCATAAGTGACTTGTCCGTGGTGTGACTTTGTGCCTCACTGCTTTTGGGATCCTGGTCAGGGCTTTCTGTGGAGACACAGTGAAAACCAGCTGAGGAAGGGTAATGAGTGGCCTGAGATAGAATGGCTCCCTGGGGTCATTCTGGGGCGAGCTGGGGCCCCGGTTGCTGCCTTGGTTGATTCTTCAGGAGAGGCTTGTGTGCCCAACCCACCTCCCAGCAACAGTTTGAAGGGATTAATTATTGTCTGGTAAAACAGCAGTGACAGGGCATCCTTATTCCAACAAGCCACCCGAGTGCATCCGGCCGCCATAGCCAGATGGAAAACAGCCACTTAGGCCTTAACGAGCTTGCTCGGCTGTAATTCTGGGGAGTCCTCAGAGCCTTACTCATTATCCCATCTTTTTGTTGTTGTTTGGGGCTTTTTGGTCTTGTTTTGTTTTTTGTTATAGGGTTCTTTGTTTTTTGTTTAAAGTTGCCTCACTGGGAAGGCTCCTGTTTGGATTAGTCATCCATGCTTTCTGGGCAAACTTTTAGTCAGTTGCAAATGTGAGATCGTGACACTGTGTTTATATTTGTCTGGTCTCAAGCTCTCTTCCAGTCACCCGAATGGCTTCCATCTTCATGCCCCCCCCCCACCATGAGCACATATTTCTTTTTTTAATCCATGCTAGAAAGCTACCACAACATATCCAGGGCTCTAGAGGAGAAAAGGGTCAGATTTTCTCTTTTCCACAAAAAGGAACTCCCTGGTAAGCAATGAACAAAGCACCCAGCCCTTTTTAGGTCAGGAGAGTAGAATGTCATGCCCTGCACAGGCTTTTATTTAAAAAAATTAAAAATAAAAAATTCTGTCTGAAGCATCAGCATGAAAGTGAACATGAAGTTGATCTATGTTCACACTACACTAGGTTAAAAGGAACACCCGGCCCCGCCCCACAGCCTATGAGAGAGAAAACTCCTACTTATGCACAAAGTTTGCTGCAAGTGAAGGGTCTGGGCACAGCCAAGAGTACCACTCCGACAATCAAGTTCTGCATGGCTGAGTGTTTGCGATGGGTGGTAGAAACCACAAAATCATGCTGCAGAATGCCACTCACCCACCTGATGCAGGCGTGGTGTTCCCACCGGCAGAGTCACACTCCACAGGTGAGGACTGAGGCTTGGAAGGCTAGGTCTAAAGTGAGGGAGGGGGACATCTGGGTGGCTCAGCTGGTTAAGCGTCCGACTTAAGCTCAGGTCATGATCTCATGGTTCGTGAGTTCGAGCCCCATGTCTGGCTCTCTGATGTCAATGCAGAGCCTGGTTCAGATCATCTGTCCCCATCCTTCTCTGCTCCTCCCCTGCTCATGGATTCTCTCTCTCTCTCTCTCAAAAACAAACATTAAATAAATTACAAAGCGAGAGAAGGAACTGACAGAAAGCACAAAACTCATTCTTGAGGTGATCCAATATTGCCATTTTACAGGTGAGAAAACTGAGGTCTAGGGAGATGAAGTCAATTGCTTTAAATTACAGTTTGCCAAAGGTAGATGTGGAGGAACACCTGGGTGGCTCAGTCAGTTAAGCGTCCAACTTCAGCTCAGGTTATAATCTCATGGTTCATGGGTTCAAGCCCTGCACTGGGATCTCTGCTGTCAGCTGAGAGCCTGAAGTCTGCTTTGGATTCTGTGTCTCCCTCTCTCTCTGCCCCTCCCCTGCTCACATTCTGTCTCTCTCCGTCTCTCAAAACTGAATAAACATTAAAAACTTTTTCAAAGGTAGATGGAGATGCAATGTAGACATCCTTCCGCCCAGGAGTCTTTGCAGGAGGAAAGTCAGGAGCAGGAAGAGGCTGTATGACAAGGAGAGGTGAGATGGGAGTTCCAGGCTGCTGGAGAGGCACTGGGAAGCCAGGGGTTGGGTCCGCCAAATACTTCCCGTGCTTTCCAAGGATTATTCCGGCTTAGAGAGTAATGAAGGTGGCCCTCCAAGAAAATGAATTTTGCTTCAAGGGTAAGGAAAGCACATACAGAAAGAGAGAAGGGCCTAGTCAGTTTAATCAGCTGCCCTACAAAAGAGAAGGGCTGAGATGGAGCACTGCTCGCCGAACTTGGAAAGCTGCGTGCAAATACAACAGTCTCCTGGAGGCATTGTAGATGGTTCAGCTCTATAGATGATTCCAGCACAAAGTCTGTTGAAAGAGAACAGAGATAAATTTATAAGCTGTGAGGCCTAAGCATAACATAGCTATCCAAAGACAGGTGTGAAAGGCCACCTTTGCCAGGCATGCCCACTGGCCACGCTCCAAACAGGCATTGGTTTGCAGAGATGGCTCACTCATGGGTCCTGGGATTCTCCACTTTGGGGAGGACTACTCATCCCTATTAGGAAATGAGGGAGAACAAGGGTTCCTAAGAGGCCTTCCAACTGGGTCAGAAAGTGGGGGTATGAATGCCGAGAGGATTTAAGGTCGGGACAACAGGAAGGATGGTTAGACCATAATGAGTGTATTGAGGCCCCCACTCATACCCTGCAACAGAGTCCTGTGCAGTCCATGTGGGTGAAGGACAGTGCATCGCCCCCTGGTGGCAGGAGGCCAAATTGCAGAGCCCACTGCACCTGCATGTGTCCCTGACGCTGAGAACAGACAGGGCACTGAATTCTGCAGTTCCACACACCTTCCACTGGGCTACCTGTGGTTCTGAGAGGTGGACATTTGTCCTCACAGCCAGACCCTCCAGTTTCTGGCCTTCTCCTCACCACCCAAACTCCACAAAAGATGAGCTTTTCATTTCTCCTTTCAATAACTGACCCATAACTTAATGCGGGAGTTGCAGGTGGTAGGAGACACCAAAGCCAAGTGTAAGGTGGGTCTTGAGGGAGAAGGTGCTAAGAATGGCCAGCTCAGCTGCTGGGTAACTTTCTCTCCCTCACGCTCCACTAGCCTCCCCAACCCCCTTCCCTTTAGGGAGTGTGCTGTAGTCATAAACAGTCCTTGAATTTCAGTGACTGAAAACAACAAAGGTTTATTTCTTGCTTGGTGCTACATATCTGTCTCAGGTCGGTGAATGGCATTGGTTTCACACTAGAGTTTTCACTCTAGAGTCTGTCTTCCCCCTCAGGACGGCTCTGTTGAAAGTGATATAATCCCGGATGCACAAGATAAGAATATTCACCACAGGAGAGTGGAAAGGCCAAACTGTACAGGTTTGGGAAACTTATTCTCAATTTTAAAACTGCCAGGTACTAGCTGTGTGACCTAGAGCAATTCGTACGTGTTACGAAGAGTTTCCATGACCTTGATTTTGGTACCGTGGTAATTAAATTATCCTCATGTGAATACGCTTTAAGATGTAGGTTTTACCGTCATGGAGAATACATTTCGCTTCTCAAGTCACTGATGGTTCTCAGGTCATTGATAATGAGCCTAGTCATCCAGGGCTTTGGCACAAGCAGGACTCAGGCCCATCTCCATTCCAGATGCGAAGGAGCCAGGAGCAGACTTGTGTGGTCCTCGGACTCAAGCTACACTTAGTAGATGTCACATGCCTGCAGCCAACCTTTCCAGTGACCCCTCATCTCAATAGGGCTCAGTTTCTGGTGAAAGCGTTGTAAAAAGAAGTGTTTCCTTGTCGTGCAACACTTGATGAGCTTCAGAGTGTGAACACGGAGACTCTTTTTTCCGCTCCTTTTTTGAACTGCAGAGAGCAGCTTCTGGGCCGAGAGGCTGCTCCAGACCAAATCGCCACTGCTGACAGAGTCCCAGGTACATGCGGGCACACCATCTCCCGAAGGTGCCAAAGCCAATTTTTCCCATCAGGAGCCCCACCTGGACAGGCGGGACCAACAGGCGTTCCAAAAACATTTGATGAAGCAAAAGAGAAAACTTTGTAAAGATCAGACCTTTGAAAATAGACATTCTCAAACCCACACTGGAGCAGCCTTTTGGCAGGCCATGTAGCAAAAAGCACCCCAAGTGCATCTGCCCTTGGAACCGGGAATTCCATGTCTAGGAATGTACCCCAAGGAAACGGTCTAAGGTATGTCTCAAGACTGAGATGCCAGGGGATTCGTTATAGCCTGTTTCATGTAGGGAAAAATCTGGAAACAACCTAAAGGGGAGAGCGTCTTCAATAATTAAATGTGATCATAGAATGAAATACTACACTGCTGCTTCAAATGATATCCCGAAATACTGTGACAGGAAGAGAAAGGAAGGAAGGGAGGGAGGAAGAAGATAACAAGGTATGTAGAATAAAATCCTATTTTTATAAAAATGTATGAAGGACAATTTCAAGAGATAGTGGGGATTACGTGAGAACCTTATTCCTTATGCTGCTCAGTACTTTCCAGTTTTTCTGCAGGAAACAAGTTCGTTCAGTCTTTCAATAAATATTTATTGAGTAACTAAGTATCAAGGACAGTGATCTGTGAGTCAAACTCACAGATAAGATTCCTGTCCACCAGAATTTTTTGGTTTAATGCTACTTGTGCAATTTTTAAATAATTATTGTTATTATCATTATCATTATTTTAGAGAAAAAGAGCACTAGCAGGGAGAGAGGGAGAGAGAGAATATTAAGCAGGCTCTACACTCAGCATGCAGCGCAATGCGGGGCCCGACACAGGGCTTGATCCCACGATCCTGGGATCATGACCTGAGCTGAAATCAAGATGCTCAACCAACTGAGCCACCCAAGAGCCCCTTAAATTATTTCTTAATCAGACTATTCAGTACTATAGTCCTAATGGTAGTAATCATACTATTTTGTTATTTGTCAAGCTAGAGTCCAGGAGGTAAGTTATATCAGAGGCTCTCAAATAGTTCTAGTCTTCAAACCAGCTTCGGAGTGCTAAAAACCCATGGGCCTCCTGGCTCTTTCTTTCATACCCCACTCCTGCTTACCATGGCAAAGTCAGGCAAAATCTTCAGAAGGGTTGTAGGGAAAACCAGATCTGCTTTTAGAGAAGGCTATCCTTTTGTTAAATATCCAAAGACAATTACTGATTTATGTGGGAAACAGCCAGATGCCTGTGGTAAGGAGCAGAGCAGCTGGAGGGAGCGCAAGGCTGGCTGGGGTAGAAGCCCTGCTCAAGCGCCTGGGTGGCTTTCAGAAGTTCATTAACGTCTCTGTGCCACACTTTCTTTGTGGGGAAAATGGGCACAGTAATGTCTGCCCTGCCTATGTCGCCCCCTGCATGAAATGAGGGGGAAAACATGTATGGGGAGTAGGCTCAGCTCTCACTGACCCTCTTAGGAGCCAACCTCCCCTCAGCAGCGTGTCTGTACCCTGCGGCCACCTCTGTCTGGACCAGGAGTGGACGCCAGCCTCAACAGTGCCAACCAGTCTTCCCCTCTGGGGATCTTAGAATGGGTACCAGGAGCCTCAGGTTCAGTCTGGGCTAGTTTTTTGAGAGGGAGAAATAACATCCTCAGCTTCTGAGTTTGGCCATCTTGGATCAAGGAAGCTGGGTTACAGAAGAATGCACAGCTTGCTGAGACACAGAGCTGAGACATGGTCCTGATGGCCTTCCAGTTTGGGAGCCCTGACCTGACCTGAGGGTAGCCTGAGGCCGATCTTCAAATCTGTGGAAGTGCCCCTAAATTTTTACCATAAATTCTCCCAGAGTTGCTGATCTTAGCTGAAATGGTCTCTGTTTTCTAGTAGTTTGAACTCACGGGTTCTAGTACCTTGCTCACAAAGCTTCTGTGAGAATCAAATAGACTCATTTTATATGAAAGCTTTGAAAACTGCTTTAGAGAGATGCCTGAGTGGCTCAGTCCATTAAGCATCCAACTTCAGCTCAGGTCATGATCTCACGGTTTGTGAGTTTCAGCCCTGTGTCTGGCTCTGTGCTGACAGCTCAAAGCCTGGAGCCTGCTTTGGATTCTGTGTCTTCCTTTCTCTCTGCCCCTCCCCTGCTCGCACTCTGTGTCTCTCTCTCTCTCAAAAATAAATAAACATTGGGGCGCCTGGGTGGCTTAGTCGGTTGAGCGTCCGACTTTCCCTTAGGTCATGATCTCGCAGTTCGTGGGTTCGAGCCCCGCGTCGGGCTCTGTGCTGACTGCCAGCTCAGAGCCTGGAGCCTATTTCAGAGTCTGTGTCTCCCTCTCTCTCTGACCCTCCCCTGCTCACGCTGTCTCTCTCTCTCTTAGAAATAAGTAAAAAAAAAATTAAAAAATAAATAAATAAATAATAAACATAAAAGAAGTTTAAAAAAAAAAAAGTCCTTTAGAAAGGCCATCCCCTGGCTTTGCAAAGTTAAGGTGGGATCTTAGCAATTTGAAAATTCAAACAACTATGTTGATTCCAACCCCACCCCCACCCCACATTCAAAAGTATATGTTGTATCCAATTCCTGGACTTTCTGGTGGGGGGCAGGGGAGGGTCTGTGGCACAGAGTAACATGACCCTTAGGTTCTATACTGGTTACAATAACTAACCTGGCGGCTATAGCAGACAAACCCCCAGTCCTCAGCCAGTTAGAAAAAAAGTTAATGGCTACTTCATGTCAAAGTCTGATGACACTGGCAGGAAAGCTGTGCCCCACCCTGCTATCTGGGAACCCAACAAGTTCCTTCAACCACCAGCCTGCAACTTCCGGGGCCTCAGAGTCTCCACCACCTCTGACCATACCAGCCAGCAGATAGAGAAGAGCCAGTGAGAACACAAACACCAGGCTGGAAAGGGGCATAACTTTTTTCCCTATATTTTGCTATTCAGCGCTCAGTCCCACAGTCCCACCTGACTCTGAGGGGTGCTGGAAAAACACAAGCTAACACATGTCTGTGCAAAAATAGGGCTTAGTGAAAGCATACCTGTCCTTGACTCCATTCCCGGGCCCTACTTCCCCACTTCTGTTTCTGGTTGTCTCTGGCCTGTCGTCACTTAACTATTAACACAAGGACTGGCAAACAACGAATGGCCTGTGAACCGTATCCAATCCATGGCTGTTTTTGTAAACAAAGTGTTGTTGGAACATGGCCATACCAGTCTCTGGCTGCTTTCATGCTACAATGGCAGAGTTGTGTCGTTTTGACACAGAACCACATAGCCTACAAAGCCTAAACTATTTGCTATCTAGACCTTTACAGAAAAAATTTGACAACATGTGCAAAAATGCATCAGCCTTCCAAATTCCAAGACTGTGTTCATCTCTCTGGACTGTGTCTTTTCTTCTATTTCTTTCCTGGTGGGGATCAGCACGGCCCACCAGGCAATCCACAGGATGAGACCACCTCTAAGGAAGCATTCCAATGTGCTGGAGAAGGATGGGGATGCTTGTCCACTTTTAGGCTCACTGGGGCGTCGTGGTCGTCTTGTAACATGGGTGAAGTTTCTCGTGGTGTTTAGACTTAAGGAAATTCTTTCTGAATTTAATTCCTTTCTCTTATGCACCCTCCAAAAGAAGTTCTCCTATCACCTGGAAGTTTTCTATATATTCTCAACTAATGGAACAGAAAGGAAAAAATCTGAGTGCGATCAACTAAAAGACAAAAAATGGGTTACAGGAAGGGGCGCCTGGGTGGCTCAGTGGGTTGAGTGTCCGACTTCAGCTCAAGTCATGGTCTCACCATTTGTGAGTTTGAGCTCCACATTGGGTTCTGTGCTGACAGCTCAGAACCTGGAGCCTGCTTTGGATTCTTTGTTTCCCTACCTCTCTTGTGCTCTGTCTCTCTTAAACATAAACATTTAAAAATTCTTTTTTTTTTAATTTTTTTTAATGTTTTATTTATTTCTGAGAGAGAGAGATGGTATGAGCAGGGGAGGGTCAGAGAGAGACAGAGGCACAGAATCTGAAACAGGCTCCAGGCTCTGAGCTGGCTGTCGGCACAGAGCCCGATGTGGGACTTGAACCCACGAGCTGTGAGATCATGACCTGAGCCGAAGTCAGACGCTTAAACAATTGAGCCACCCAGGCACTCCAAACATTTAAAAATTCTTAAATAAAAAAATAAAATATGTTATAGGAAGAGCAAAAAGTGGGTAGAGATCACAGACTGCATTGCCAGTCTCTAATATCTTCTAATTGTTGTTCCTGAAAAAGACCAACTATAGAATATGATGCATTGTGTAAGTTCTGCTTTCTTTATAAACTCAGAGATTATATGTCACTGCAATCATTTTTAGTTAACACTGTACGTTGCTTCATTCTCCATATATATATATATATAATGTTATTAAGCTGTGCTGTATGATCAAGGCTTCCTGGATCCTTTATTTAATAAAGATTTGGAGACTTCAAAAGAAGCTGCATCCTGCTCCGATGGCCTCTTCTCGCCCGGGGTTCCTGTGATTCACAGCAGCACCATCCCACTCCCAGGGGCTCTGCCAAGCCCTTTTGCGGTGTTTCTAAGGACATAGGTTTGATTTCACAAAGCACCGACACCTCCCTGCCTCTCCCAGCACTCAGTAAATAAGTTTTCAATCTCCTGGTTTGCTGGCTTTGGCCGGAGCCCGCACCCCGTTCCACTGTTTGCAGGAGTGCCTGCCAGAAGGGAGGCTGGGTCCTCTGGCAAAGGCACTGTCCTCTCATCCCCTAGAATTGCTGGTGGGGAGGCAGTGTGGACGCTGCCCTCCCAAGCTGGGTGGGGTTGAGGCTGGAAGATTTAAAGGCTCTTACTCTGGGCCCCACCTGAAAGAGCTGCTTGTATCTACCAAGTATCCAAGGAGCTTGGTCTTTCTGCTTTCTGGGGCTTTTTCACTTATCTCCCCTTTTGTGGATGGATCATCAAGGCCAGCTCAATAGCGTGAAATCTGCCCCGCCTCCTGCTGAAATCTTCCCTTCCTTCGTCCCCTAAAGGGTCCTGCTAGAATGTAAGGTCCATGAACACAGGGCCCTTCGTGGATGGATCCTAGAATAGCCCAGTACATATTAGGTGTTCAATAAATATTTGTTGAATGAATGGCTCTTAGATTTACCCATATGTCACTTGGGAATGACTCTGTGTCTACTTACTGGTGTTCCTTTAGACTTGTGCCTTTTTATTTCTTAGACAAAAATGATTTTATTTAGATCAACTTTACACACAGCAAAATGTCAGGTCTTTGGTGCACAATTTGGTGAAGTTTGAAAATTATATTTCCTATGCAACCAAAACTCCAGTCAAGATTTATAACAATATTGGGGCGCCTGGGTGGCTTAGTCGGTTAAACGTCCGACTTTTGCTCAGGTCATGATCTCGCGGTTCGTGGGTTCGAGCCCCGCGTCGGGAGTCAGAGTCTGTGACTCCCTCTCTCTCTGACCCTCCCCTGCTCACGCTGTCTCTCTCTCTCTCCTAGAAATAAATAAAACATTAAAAAAAAAAGAAAAAGATTTATAACAATACCATCACCCCCGAAAAGAAAGAATGCCCTTTATTAGTCAACTTGGGGGTCCTACCTCACTTTACATATTCTCTTTTAGAGTTCTTATTTCACTCTACCCTTTTTATAGGGACTCCTGTCTGCCTTCACCTACCAGAGTATAAGCTCAGTGAGGCCGGGGATATCATGACCTTTCCTTTTTTTTTTTTTTTTTTTTTTTTTTTAGAGATTTCTTTTTTTTTTTTTTTAATGTTTTATTTATTTCTAGGAGAGAGAGAGAGACAGCGTGAGCAGGGGAGGGTCAGAGAGAGAGGGAGTCACAGACTGAAACAGGCTCCAGGCTCCGAGCTGGCAGTCAGCACAGAGCCCGACGCGGGGCTCGAACCCACGAACCGTGAGATCATGACCTAAGCGAAAGTCGGACGCTTAACCGACTAAGCCACCCAGGCGCCCCTATCATGACCTTTCCTAAGCCAGGCAAATGAATAAACGTGTGGAAGTGCACTCCTGGGTAATCAGAAGATGAAAGCTACATCAGTGATGCACTGGAGTGTGTATGACCTATTTCTGGGTACAGCACTGGGTGCAGAAGTATAGAATGCAGATCCTGGCGGAGAAGGAGGAGAAGCTTCCTAAGTTGAAGAACAGAACAGGGTGCAGGAAGTGCCACCCAATGGGACACAAAAACCTCACAAGTTTGCCTAAAGTTAGATCTGCTATTTTTATAAGCAAAAGGATTCTCTTCTCAATCATTCAATGAGTGTGGTTCATCTCCACACCAAAAGCTACCCCGCAGGTTTGTGACTTAGTAGTGCTTTGCACCCAATACATGATTTTTGAGTAGAATTTATTGAATGCCTTAGTCTCATGATATAGTTGCACCTGGCCTGCTGATAACTACGACGGAAAGGGCCCTGCAGGAAATGGGCTAAGATCTGGAACCAACCAATAATGGCATTATGGTGACAAACACAAGCTCTGGAGCCAAGGTCACAGAGGATTAATGAGAACAACATGCATAAAGAGCTTAGCACAAGCCTTGCATACACGGAGTACACAGGAAGGGTGCTCCTTATTAACAATTCCCAGAGACAGCTGGAGCCTTCCAGAACAGCCCCGGCTGCAGGAACTAGGTAAAAAAAAAAAAGTAGCAATTCCATTCTAGGGCCAGCTACTGTATGGGCAGGATGTGAATTCAGCAGTTCAGATCCCAACAGAGAGGGAGCCTTGGAGAATCTGATAGGAGGGAGCAGAACAGCCCAAGAAGCAAGGGGAAAAAAACAAACCTTGAATTCAGGGGCCATAGGGATGGAGGAAGAGGCAGAGAGAAATCCTTACGGGGTGGATGGAAATTGAAAATGAGTGACTTGTCCCAGACAGAAATGGGAAGTCAGCACAGCCTTCAAAACTCATGCATCCAGTTCCTTCCCCACTTTTTTTAATTTAGCTATGAGTACACACCAGGTATGTACTTAATATTAGTGTGTGCACAAATATACCACATGTTCATTGAAAATAAAAATGGAGGAAAAAGAATTTGTGATGCATTTCTGCCATAGCAGCCTCTGCTGATGGGTGATTCCCAGCTCTATGAACCAGATACGCAACACAATTGCAAGTCTGTGAGTGAGAGCCGCAGTCTGGAAGCCCGGGCCAGAGCTTCGCTGCATCCCTAGATCAGAGCGACGCAGGGAGGTGGGTGGCACAAGTCAGAGGAGAAGCTGGTTCCAAGTAATTTTTTCCTTTCCAGGCGACTTTCCCAACATCGCAATTATTAATTATCCCTCTCTGTAGTCCCTATGAGGAGCACCCCCTCCAGGGAAAAAGCAGTTGACCTTTAAAAAAATGTAGTCCTTTAAAGGTTTAGAACTATGACTGTCCCCCTCTGGGATGTTCCAAAAATGCTTCCCTCGGCAGTTCAGCCGTGACTCATATGGCATAGAAAAGCATTGCAGGGAAATTATTTTTCTCGGTCTCTGAAGCCAGGCTTATGGGCTAGTTGCTGTTGTCTTGCTCAGCTCTGGTGGCTTTGTGGTGCCGTCCCGGTGATGGAGTCAGCGACGTGTCTGCCTACAGGACTGCTCCACTCTCTCACCGGTCCCCATGGGGTGTGAAAGATGAGCAAGGTTGAGGTGTCCCACTTTGTGTTGTGGAGACCTGGGACATCCTCTCTGGGCCCTGACATTCGTGGTTCACCTTTCCTGCCTCTGTCCTCAGTAAACAAGGGCTGTCGCACCGGTGGGGGCAGGCGGCATTCTGCCCTCCCTGGCATGAGCAGTCTCTGATGTAGCGCAAAAACAATTGGACTTGGAGAGGGACGAAGGGATTCCCTCCCGGGGGATGTGCTCACCTGGCAGCAAGGCTGGTTAGAAATTTACCCGTTGGCACAGAGCGAAAAGGACAGAGGACTTCTGTGAAAGCCGTCCAATCAAACTGGTCAGCCCTCTCGGAGCGAAGGCCAGACGTTGGAGTCAAGCCTCGAGCGCCATCAGCAGAAACAAGTGGACTTATTATTGGCTAGAACAATTACGTGCTTGCCAGGAGGCAGCATGCTACAGTGGGGCGAACGTGCTCTGCCCGTGTCCCAGCACTGTTGTGTCCCTGATAAGTGATCTGGACTAGGTCCTGTTGCGTCTCCAGTCTTCAAGTTTCTCGTCTGTAGAAGAGAACTAATAAAATTAATAGGGTTTGCAGGGAATGACTAAATCAGGTCAATCATGGAAAATGGCCTGCCAAGTGCTTGACACACCTTGACCCTCATAATTGTTAATGTCTTAACATATTTCTCTTCCCTATTCCTCTCCCTTTCCTGCTGGCTCTTATGAAAGTATGAAGAACAGGAAACTAAATAAATAAGAGTTCTGAAGGGAAAAAAAAAAAAAAAGGATAATCCAAGCAGGGAGGAAGACAGACATGCAAGGGAAAGTCTGAGATGAAAAGCTTAGGACATTCAAAAGCCAGAACAATGATGGCATTTTATAGGTTCATTTCCCTGCTCATTCCTGGCAGATGATATCTTAGTTATCTTTGGGTTCCTGAAGCCTAGATCAATGCCAAACACACAGTAGGAGCTCAATAAATCCAAATGGCCTGATAGCCACCATGAGCCTCTCAAAAAGAACAGACAGGCTGCTTGGTACATGACCACACCTTCTGGGTTCATCGCCTCATTAGGCATGAAGGTTTTTGTCAGGCGAAACTCTGATGCGTGTTTGTAAAAGTGCTTCTCAAATGAAACCACCAATTGCTCAAGTTAAAAGTAACAATTCCTTACAACTAAGAGGCCAGCCCATCAGTAACCAGTGTGGAGCCCAGTGTTAACGGGTGCGGTGCTGCTGGCTTGGAAGCTGACCAAAGAGACAGTGAGTAAACATGACGGTTGCCCAGGTGCATAAACACAGAACCAGCGTCTCATCGCCTCATTCCTGAGACACTCCAGTCGCCGCATCGGTGACACCCACAAGTGGTTACTTGTCAGCTCCTGTCAAGTGCAGCGGCAAAGGCTAACTACCCCCAAATGCAGATATTCAGGACAAAAACACAGCACTAGTAGTTTTTATCAAAAGCTAAATAATGTGTATGTGTGTGTGTGACTGTTCAGAAAAAAGTTTTCTAAAGTGAGTATAAGGGTCTGTGTTTAGAAAGGAAAGGTTTCTCTTTTTTTAAGTTTATTTATTTTGAGAGAGAGAGAGCACGCACGCGCTCTTGGGCACATGGAAGAGGAACAGAGTGAAAGGGAAACAGAGAATCCCAATCAGGCTCCACACCGTCAATGCAGAGCCCAACGCTGGGCTTGATCCACGAACCCGTCAGATCACGACCTGGGCCAGAACCAAGAGTCAGCCACTCAACCGACTGATCCACCCAAGCGCCCCCATTTCCCTACTTATGAGACCATATTCTTTTCTCCAACTAGACGCTGGATAGGGCCAAGAGGGAACTTTTGTTGGAAGTACCCACCCAACTGCGTACAGAAAGGCCCTCTGGACAACAGTCTGCATGCTACATGGGTTTGACCAGGTGGTGCCTTATTTCTCATCAGTGCAGATCTTAGGGAAGTAGTACAAAGTGCGTTGGGAATCTGTAAGGAGAGTAGGGAGGAAATGAGAAGCATGCGAGGCTGGGGTGCCATAAATAAGGAGTAAAAGATGTTTATTATAATTTCTATTCCCCTCCGTTGATTGGAATTCAACTTCAGGGCACAGTGGGGGTTATGGGATTGCAGCAGGTGGTCAGTCTCCCGTGCCATGACCGGAGTAAGGTGCAAGTCTCTTACCCCCAATTCCTCTTCCCCCTCTGTCTGTTTCATTCATTCACTCATTCATTTGTTCATGCCCTGCCTGGTTCCTGAAAGCTATGCCACCTCATCCTCTGTAGGTATGGGGGAGCAAACAATCGTTTTGAAACAAGAGAATTCCATCATCAAATATGACTTTTAGATCATCTGGATCCATGTCAAGAATGGAATTAGAAAAGACAGAGGCCAGCAGCCATCCACAGGAGTCCTTATTGGTGGCCATGGAGGGGAGAGGACAGAGATTATTTAAGAGATAGAATAATCCACATTTCTTTGCTGGCTCAATGTGGATGGCAGAGAGAGAAAAAAAACCTAATTGGAGAGTTTCCTGTTTAGATGTCTTTGTGAACGATGGCAGCACTAAAACAGCTTGACCACAAAGGTGGAGGACCAGCATCAGGAAGGGGTGATAAAAAGCTCAAGGAACTGGTGTAATGAAAAGTGGCACAAAATGATGTGTCCCCTACGGTGTAGGGGACAGATGGTGTTGCTGAGGAGTCTCAGGCATTGCTGCAGTGGTCTGTGGTCCAGCTGCCTCACTCAGAAGTACCCACCCAAGTGCATACTCTGTCCTACATCCACAGGCTTGTCTTACATGCTGATCGTGTCCCGCGGCGTGACGGCTATGGTCTCTGGAGGAACTTTGAGGGCGTGTGGGAACAAAATGGTAGTACAAGCCGAGGGCCACCCTCACAGGCCCAACCAGCAACCTCTCCTCCTGAGAGAGGGCCCCACGTGGTACCACCTTTGCAGGTAAGTATCTGGAGACTGGACTGAAATCTCCCTGTAGTGCAAGAATGAGTACAGGGGGGTAGACAATATGACTGCTGTGATTTTTCTCTGGCCCTCCCTTGAGTCTCTACCCAAATCTGACTTCCTAGCCCGAGGAATGGACCAGAGAGAAGAATCTTTTTAAATTAGCCTACTTTTCTCTCTTTCACCCAAAACACCTTCTTTCCACCTCAGAGCCTTGGCTGCTCCTTCCATGTCCCCAGACATGGAATGCCTTCTGTTTCCACACTGGGCAAGTCTATGGGCCAGCAGATTCCTTAGTAGGAGGATTGTTATCTGCTCCATCAATCTACCTCTGGATTTGATAGGCTTGTGTGTTTGTTTGCAGTACAAACAGAATACTGTCGTTCAGCTTGTGAATGTTTTTGTGTATTGCTTATTTATCCTCACCTTGTTTTAAATAAAGGGTTGAGGCATCTTGCAGTATAATAGATTCCCCCCCTCTCCCCCCCCAAATAACATAAGGACAGGAGGGGAGGCCTTGCATGGGGCCGAGAGCCTAGGGAGCAAATGTAGAGGCTCCCCCTGCTGGCTGGTTTTGGTCCTGCAGCCCGCTGCCCGAGCGCCTTAGCCCCAGGTGAAGCCCCATGTCTCAGCACAGGGGAGAAGGAAGCACCCAGCGACCGAAGACACGCTCGCTTTCACAAACAGCGGCTGGTGTCCCTGGTAGACTGACCATGTTTAGAACTCGTTCCGTCCCTTTCTGCCCTTCTCTTTCACTGGCTCTTGCACAAATATTCAGGGTCTTAACTTGCTCGTTTGTTGAACATGTGTTAGGCCCTGACGCTGAGTCAGCGCTTTGCTGGCAGCGAGAACACTAAAGCGGAGGCAACCCACTCCCTTCCTGACTTTGGGATTCCCCCACCCCCACCCGCTTAGCAAGGCACCCCTCATCCTGTAGTAAAGCGCTAGCCAGCCCACGTTGAGAACACTCAGACTGAAGGGGCTCCCCAGCCAAGGGCCCAGATAGATAACATCAGTCCGGGACTTTTAGAAAACAGGAGTATTTTATCATCAGTTAACTTGGAGGTTATCCGGGTCCTTCCTGTAGGCTGAGGCAGAACCAGGCTGCCCCCTACAGGTGGGAGGGAAAGGTAATCATTCCGAAGGCTGCAACCCTGGTTGAAGGCGGGCGGGGGCTGTGCCTCGCCCAGTTGACCATCTCGAAGGGTTTCTGCCCCCTCCACATGGGTCGGGGGGGGGGGGTGTCTAGAGCAGTGCTTCTGAACTTGTGATCCCCAGCCTAGCGCCGGCAGCAGCACCTGGGAACTTGTTAGAAATGTAAGTTCTGGGGACGCCTGGATGGCTCAGTCGATTAAGCGGCCAACTTCAATTCAGGGCATGATCTCCTGGTTTGTGAGTTCGAGCCCCGCTTTGGGCTCTATGCTGACGGCTCAGAGCCTGGAGCCTGCTTTGGATTCTGTATGTGTCTTTTTCTCTGTCCCTCCCCTGCTCACTCTCTGTCTCTCAAAAATAAACATTAAAAAAAATTTTTAAGAGAAAAGAAATGGAAGTTCTGAGGCCCTACTCCAGTCCTACTGAAAGGCAACTCAGGGGCTGGGGCCAGCAGTCCCTCCAGGAGATTATGATGAACTCTGAGGTTCAAGAGGAGGCATGGCCACCCCTGGGAGCCCTGCTTGGTAGCTTGGCTTCATGAGACTTGGCCCTTCCTGCCTCATATCAGCCTCAGAACCACAACATTTCAGAGGTACCAACTGCTATCCTTCCCTTAACAAATGGGAACAGTGAGGTTGCAAGGAAACATCGTTTGCCTGAGGTCATCCAGTCAGGGAATCTTCCCCCATGCCTCCCAAATTACAGGAGAGGAAAAGGGAGGCCGGTACAAGTGACCATCTGGAGTTCCCCAGACCTAACCACTCTGGTGTTCAGGGCTGCGCACTAGTCCACAGCCTCTCATTGTGGTCTGCCTCTCCCAGGCCTTACTGGATATCTGGGAGCCCTAGGCCCAAGCCACGTGGCACCCCACCTTATCCACCTCTCCTCTCCTCTAGGATCATGTTGCAGCCAGCTTTCTCCTCTTTGATCACACTGGTCCCAGCTGCCACTCGCTCCAAGATGAACCCAAGAGCCCAGCAGTGAAAAACAAAAAGATCACAAAAGGCCTTGGTCTTGTTTTTATCAGTCTCCAGCAGCTGAAACTACTTGTCAGTCATCATAAGAAGTCGCTAGAAAGACCACGTGGAGAAATTGGTTGTGCTTGCATAGACGGGTTAGAAAAAAGCTTCAGGCAGAACGTTGCCACCACGGGCAAAGGGGCAAAAGCGCCCGAGGTTAAGTAGCGAGAAGGTGTAATGAGATCACAAGTAACTTGTTATATAACCTGCAGAAAATTACTCCCCGTATGACGCCGCTATCACGAGCTCCGCTTGCCCCCCGACCCCTTGCTTACACACACAAGTTAATGATTACTGTCTAATTGTTTTCTCCACATTCACGTGTGTAAGATCTTGTTTGCCTCGCATTCACCACGTGGATAATAGCTGGTGAGCTCAATAAATACGGAGATGAAAACGCTGTTCGGGTTTCCTGTGGCCTTCCATGCTGTTAGTCTCTCTCGTTTTCACTTCTGTGTCTGCTCTCTCTCTAGCCAAGCACGCGTTCTCAGATTCCTAGTCTGCTACAAGGCAGGAAACGTTTGATGGAAACGCAGCTTCCTGCATTTCCCCCCTTAGCCTGCTCCTATGGCACAGATGTCTTTTCAGATAAGAGCTAGGGTCTTTTTGGCAGTCTGGCATGAGGAGAATGCTCTGGCCCTTTTTCCCCCCAAAATTCAAAAGTGTTGTTTTTCTAGAAGGGAGGTCGGGGGAAAGGAGAAATAGGGGAGAAGGATAGCATCTTTAGTATTTGTTAGTATCAGAAGCATTGTGTTATAGTTGTGCTTTTAAGGCCCCGCTTTCTCTCGGGGCGCCTGGGTGGCTGAGTCTGTTAAGCGTCTGACTTCAGCTCAGCTCTTGATCTCCGGGTTTTTGAGTTTGAGCTCTGCGAGCCTGCTTCAGATTCTGTGTCTCCCTCTTTTCCCCCTCCCTGCTCACGCTCTGTCTCTCTCTCAAAATACTTAAAAGTTTTAAAAAGCTTTCTCTCAAAGAACAGAAAAACTCAGCCCGCTTCTCTAAGCACTGCCTGCATAGTGCTAAGCTCAGCCACAGACGGTTTTTCTGTACCTTTCCACCTGTTAGGGCCTTTGCAGCAGGTCCAACGTTTCTTTGTTGCTCAAACAACACCACAGACCCACTGCTGTCTCTTGCCCGGTGGGCAAGGCAGGGAGTGGAGGGGACTTTATACAAAGGAAAAGCTATTTTTCACTAAGCATGGAAGAGTCATTTTCACAGGAGGCTCTAATCGAACGCGGTAGCCTGAAGTCTTGAAGCAGCAGCTGGGGAAATCACTAACAGGACAGTCTTTTTTCACACTTTGAGTGGGACCTCCAGACGCCTGGGGGCGGGGGGGTGATGGTGGGCTTTGCACAAAACTGTTCCATTCAGAGGGGTTTCAGCAGGTATTGGTAGCCTGGCTGGACTTGGGGACTAGAATTAGGAAGAGAGGAAATTGTAGCTGGTGTGAGAAGGAGCTCCGGGTATAAAAGCCTTGTTCACCCTCTCACACACGCTTTTGAATGTTGTGTTTTCTGGAAATGCCACCTCCTTGTAAGTGGTCAATCCTATTTTTAATCTCAGGAGCACGTGCTAAGTGGAAAGCTGATATTTTCAGAGAACTGATTCTTTCCCTGTCCTAAAGGAAAGTTTAATCTCTTTGAGGATACTACATTATTCCAGAAGTAGGCAGCGTTTGGGGGAATGGATGAGGGTTTAACTATAGGGATTCATTAAGGATTGTGACCCACTCTCTGCTGTTTGTGTCCCAGGGATACGGCAGGGAGCTTAAATCTAGGTCTGGGGAATACCTAGTTCAGAGATAATGCAGTGGCTAAAAGAAATCAGGTGGCCTGCACTTGAACCCAAGCTCTCCCACTTGCAGATTATGTGACCTCGGTTAGCTACTTCCCTTTGTGTATCTCAGTCTTGTCCCCTGTAAAATACTTCTGTATCCCACAAGCTTTTATTGAACTATATGCTAGGTGCTGTCCCAGGGATTTGAGAGAAGTAAAATAAAGATCCTACCTTGTGGAGCCTACATTGTAATAGGGAAGGCAGACAAAACACTATTAGTATGTAAGTCGTAAAGCATAGAAGAAGGTTCTGTGAACCAAAAGCACAGCAAGGAAAAGGGACAGGTAGCTGGCGGGCGCGGGGAGGCGGGGTTGAGGCACAGGTGAAAGTCAGAATGAGCCTTACTGGGAAGGTAATAATTGGGCAAAGACTTGGAGAAGGTGAGGGAGAACAGAGTTCTGGAAAAGTACGTTCTAGGTCAGAGAGTAGTTGCATCCTATGAAATTATTTATATAAATCCCTGGCACTTTAGAAACATTATATAAACCTTAGTTATTGTCTTCATGCCCAAGTGTGGCCCAGGAGCTACCAGACACAGGACTACTGTGGTGGGTGGAGAAAATAAGCATATCCACGGTGACCTGCATGCCCTGAACTGGGGGCCCCCTCCAAACGTTTTGCTCTAAGATTTCTAGGACCTTTGTCTAACTCTGGGATGACCAGAGGAATCCTTAATAATGACTAAGCCTGACTTCCCCACCAGTCCTGCCGGATGAGAACTCAGGGGCAGGCTCTATAATGACTGAAAGAAAATGATAGCTTTTTAGCCTGAGTTAGTAAAGTAAGATCCCTGCTTATCCCGAAGAAAAATGGAAGGAGGCAGGAAGGGAGGAGCCCTCTAGGTACACAATAGGGTCCCAGGATGAGAGACCTGAAATTTAATTTTACTTGGCAGTTTAGCAAATGAACAGGACTTTACGGAGGCATGGGACAGGAGTAGGAGGGAGGCGCGAGTGGGTCTGAAGGAAGAAAATGTGCCAACAAGGATCGTGTTGAAGGACCTATCTGGTGACACCAGAAGTGGTGTACGAGTGGCTCTGTCAGTGGAGCGGGTAGATAACTGGAGTCAGAGGGGCTGGGGTGATAGGGCAGAGTGACGTGTGGCTCCGCGGAAGCAAGTTCGCCCACAGTCAAAGCTGTCTGGGCTCTATAGGCTGAGGGCCTTAATTGTGTTAGAATTCAGAAAAGCTGAAATCCTAGAACAAGCTGTAGTGTTTATCTAACGTGACCTGCTCCTTTTTATAAGTGAAGGCACCGAGACTCAAACACCAGACAATTTGCCCCAAGTCACCTTCAACTTGTCAGGACTCTGATTCACAGTGGCAGAAACCCAACTCCAACCAAACGAATAAGCAAAAGGTCCTGGACTGGCTTCATAGAGCTGTGAAGACCCGGACTGTCTACACTTCAGGTTCTAGCCAGACATTTAGGAATGAACAAACCCAGGATTTAGAGCAGAGATGAGATGAAACGTTGTTGCTGTCACAGTAAGTAGTCTGTGAAGACAAAGGCAGGCATGGGGCTCCCTGGAATTTACAAGACTTTTCTCCAAACTCCTTGTGGTCCACTCCTGGGGGAAAAAAAAATCATTATTTTGAAGGAAACAGAACTGTTAGCAACTCAAAATGGCATGTTTCTCCAGGAGTGCTCGATGGGGCTCTGAAACAGAAGCTGTCAACTGATGGTCCTTAAACCAAATCAAATCTCCAGGTGTGCTGGGTGTGCCTCACACAGTGGGATGTTTTTTAAAAACCATTTACTTAACAAATGTTGGACACTGCTAGGACTGTTCCAGGGACTTGGCTTACGAAATCTAACAAAACAATTTTTGCCCTCCTATACTTTATCATAGTAGGAAATGGGCAGGCCGATCAGGTTTTTTAAATTATTTAAAAGGTGATAAATAGCATGGGGGAGAGGAAAAACAAGGAAGCTGGACTGAGCACAGGTGGGAGGGTGTTGCAGTTTTAAAGAGGGTGGTCAGGAAAGGCTTCTCTGAGAGGACCAGGTGTTGCAGGTATCTAAGAGGAAGACCACTCCAGACAGAGGAACCAGCAAGCGCAGAAACCTTGAGGCAGAGGCACTCCTATGATGTTTAGGAAAGAGCAAGGATGTCTGGTTTTTGGCTTCAACTTCATTTTGTTTTGAATCCATATGAGCTGCCAACATTAAAAATTGGGAGATTTCACCTGGATCTTCAGATTTCCAGCTTTTCTGAGGGGAAAAAAAACACATTAGTAAAGACCCAACAGTGCTGTCCCCAAATGATTTCGTAAGAGAATCAGCTAGAGCTGAGCCCTGCTTGTCTCCTACATGGGACAGGTGCCTCCGATCCAACACAGTTCTCCTACCACCCCTAGTTCATTGATAGCTACTCTATTCATTTTAATTGCCTGCTAGTCAAGCTCCCGCAGGCATTTAAGCCCTGTAGTCTGCCTATTAGACCAGGCTAGGCTATAGTCGTAAGTAAACCCTGACAGCTCATTGGTTTAATTTAACAGATTTCTTATTCACACAAAATCAGCAATGGTGGGGTAATTCTTGGAGGCCTCTGTCCTTCATGCAGTGACTTCAGGATCCAGATTTTTTCCATCTTCTGGCTCCACCATTTCAACTTCTTGGCTTTGGTCACCATGGACAGGAAAAAGAGTGTGGAAGGACACACTTACCCTTATTTTTGTGCTGAAAAATGACACGCCTCCTCACATTTTATTGGCTAGAATCAGTCACGTGGCCTTGCCTAACTGCAGGAAAGCTGGGAATTGTAGTCTTTAGAATCTAGGCAAGGAGAAATAACTGGATAGAGGGGAAAAAAAAGTTTTGGTCTTTTCCCTACTCCTATTTAAAATTGTGTTTAAAAACTGCATATAGTCCCAGCCAGAGCCACCTGGTTATATCTATATGATGTGAGGTCATTGAGAATTTTCTAGAGAGCTGAGCTAGCCAGCCAGATGGCTGATTTATCTAAGCAATCTTTGGTTAAATTATACATGACACAGGTTGAAGTGCATGCTCTGGAATCACACAGCCTCTATAAATTATGGTTCAGTCATTTCTAACAGTGTGACTTTGGCCAAGTTCTTTAACCTCTCTCAACCTATTTCTCATCTTTAACTTGCAGATAGTAAGAGTACCTGCCACACATCATTAATGTGAAGATTAAAAGATACATAAGGTGCTTCTAAGAATAAAGTATCCATCAAGTCTTCAATAAATGCTACTTACTAGATTTTTTAACTTTATATTAAGTAATTCAAGAGTGAAGAGCTGCAAAAAACTAGTGCAAAAAATTTCCACATACTTCTCTCAAGTCCCTCAAATGTTATCACCCTTTATTTTCAGCCTCTTATACATATGCAATTTTTTTTGAAATATCTGAGGGTAAATTACAAATATGATCCTGCTTTACCTCTAAATATCTCCTTGTGTATTTTCTTTAAAAACAAGGACAGTTTCTTAAACATAGTATAATTGCCAAAGTCAATAAGTCTGCATTGAAACAATATGTGAGCTACACACCTTATTCAGATTTTGCCAATTGCCCCACTAATGTCATTTTCTGGTCTGGGGTTAGATTCCGAGCCATATGTAGTGTTTCCTTGTCATGTTTCTTTAATCCCTTTTGATGTGAAACTGTTCTTTCATGACTTTGACATATTTTAAAAACACAGGCTGATACTTTTGCACAATATTCCTCAGTTTGGGTTTGTCTTCTGTTTCTTCATGATTAGATTGAGGTTCTGCATTTTTGTCAGGAATATTCTAGAAGCCATGTAGTAGCCTTCTCAGTGCTTCAATGTAAGCACCTGATGCCTTTTTGTCCCGTTAATGATGTTGTTTGTCCCCTTTGATGACTTGGATAAAGTGGTATCTTCCAGGGTTCTCCATTGTATAATTACTAAATTTACCTTCTCAGTAAATTTTATGGGGAGAGAGATACTTTGAGATTGTATAAGTATCCTGTTTGTCATCCTCCTCTTTGCCCATTAATTTTAGCTTTCCTTGATGAATCTTGCCTGAAGCAATTATTACTGTGGTGGTTGCTAAATGGTAATTTTCTAATGCCATCATTCTTTCTACATTTCCTCATTAGTTATTACATATCAATGCATCTTGAGCCTCTCAAAGGAATGGGCCCTCTGATATGAGACTCAGAGACCTGCCATTAAATTAAAGATGAACAATGAAAGAATGTGCAACATAAGGGACTTGTGGAGTGAGCACTATTTCTATAGGAACATGTAATTTCGAACATGAATGAATGTGGCCACCATCACTACCCACAGCCTTCCAAAGTGGTGAATCAGGGTGGAAGGGACCTGGTGCATGTTTGCACATCTTTCAAATTATTCAAAATAAAATGCACTTCCTAGGACCTAATATACTCTTGGTCATCTCAAAGCAGGAGGGAGTTTCACTAGGCTTTCAGAGAACATAGAAATGAAAGCGAAATCCAGGGTGGACATACTGAGAAGAGAGGAATAAGCCTGAAGGGGAACCTTGGGGTGTTTTGACTTTTACAGCTCCTGCAACAAATGAGCCAGTGAGAGATACCAGAGAGGGAGGAGTAATATAGTGTTAGGGAAACCATGGTAAGAATCTGAAGAAAGAGAAAGCAAGCAAGGATATCTTCCACTTCTGAGTATAGTCTTGGATTTGGAGGAACTTGGGTGCTTTAGATTAGAAAGACTTGGATTGAATATTTTCAATATTCCTGACTCCACAAAGTAAGGGGGAACCCCCCTGTGGGCCTTGGGGTATCTGTCCAACTCTTTCCCCTAAAACAAAAGTCATCATGGCCATTCCTCTCCCCAAGCAGCACTGTACTCGAGTGCACAAGGATGTACAGGGCCTGCTGTCCTGGCTCTGACAATAGAGCCTGGGAGGCCACTCTGCCCCCCTCCAGTCTCCACAAGAAGGAACCAAGGTCCTGGTGTGTTTGATTCAGCTTTACCTCATTAACGGCTGCTTGTAAAAACTGCACCTCCTTTCTGGAATCTCCTATGCCTCCTCCTTACTCCCCAACCTCCTTTGTCCCCTTTTCTTAAGCACAGCCCACAGTTGGGAGTATCAAGGGTTACAGCATGAGTTCATTGGATATGGTATTTAAGCAGTGCATTGATGTTTGAGAGGCCAGTATTAAAAACTATAATTCCAGGTAAATAGCCTATAGCCTACATTTCCCAGAAAGACAGGGAAACACAGCTGTGGTGTAGGTTTTTGCAGTCAAGACATCAGAGCATGCTTTTGAGAAGCTAGAGGAGAACAAGAACTTGAAGATACCAGAAAGGAGATAAAGAACAATGGGGATGGAAGTGGAGAATCATTGGTAAAAGAACCCCAGGAAACAATAGGATGTGGCTTCTCTAGAAATAGGAAGAATGAAGGGGGGAAAGCAAAGGGTGGATGATGATGTAGACAACATTGAGAGAGAAGAGCTGAGGCCTTGACTTCTCAGTAAATCAGCTGTAGAGGTCATCTGTGGGAATAGAGGAACCCCCAAAGTTCTTTAAGAAGAGTGAAATGAATTTGGAACAGCTGCCTTGAAGAATTCAATAGAAGTTTAAGAAGAATAAAAAGGCTGCTCTGACAACAAAATGACTTCTGAATCTGAAAAATAAACATGCCTGGATAATGCATTGAGTACAGATTGATTTTTCTCCAGAAAAGTCTTTACAGGTCTCTGCTGATTGTAGTGCTTGTTGGATCATCTATCTGAATGTCTGTCTGATAGGAGTCTTTGGCAGACTAACTAATGGCTGGAATAGCTATTAGCATGCACTTCTCAATACTTAGAGAAATGAAATTTTCCACTCACGGTAAGCTGTTAAAATCCTAATTATCCCCTTGGAGCCTGGCCCTCTCAATTTCAGAAACTAGCTCCTTTACAAAAGAAGGAAATCACACACACGCACAAGTAGCCATTCATACACACCATGAATAAAATAAATCGATCTTCATTTCCTCATCCAGTAAGATACTCTAAGTCACTCCTTGACACATTGACTTTCTGGTAATCTCATCATTGATCATTTCCAACAGTAAGCTTTCTACTCCAGTGACCGCAGCAGCTGGTTTTTGTTGGAAGATGCATTTATGTCAACTGTGGAGAACATTTACTCCTCCTCCCTGCACCCCATACCACACAGTGACCAATTATGGACGAAAGGCTACTTTCTTTCCTCCTGAGCTATTGTGGAGAGACTGAGAAAGTCATTTCCCGGGGAAATGAAGGCTGAAAGCCCCGTCAGGGAATGAGACGGTTCTCCAGAGAGGGGTAGGTAAAGGTTGGCAGAGAGAAAGCTGTTCAAGGACTGATGCCAGAGATAAGGTACCAAGTGTTGACAGCACCTTCCTCCAAACCCTAGAGGGGTTCTTTGTGGGCTCAAGCTGTGAGCTAAACAAAGGCAGCTTTCACCAAGCAGTGAGGAGAGTTGTCCTCATTTGGTCCTGAGAAGAAAACACTGAGTGATGAAGCCTTGGAAGCCCCAGATCAAACAGAAGCAGGTTGCCCAAGGCAAAACCCAAGAACAGTGTGGAGGTCCGAGGAGGTTTAGGAAGTAGAGCCATGCTTCAACCAGAAGGTGATGAACAATAGAAGAAAAGAGTCTTCTGTGCAGTTATGCCTGCATAGAAAATTGAATTAAGACTTTTAAAAAAGTAGCATTAAAAGACTCAAATATAGTCAATAAAATTGAAAATTGGCAGCATTTTGTTTGGGGGCTTGTGTTAGATGTGCAGTCTAGCACAACAAATCATATTACATAATTTAGCATATACAGATATATTACATATTGCTATAATTAGAGTTACCATGATCTTTGCAAAATCTGCCTTATAGGCAATGACCATCTCCCTAAATAAGGGATGACTGAAAAAGTGGTGCAGGGGGAGGGGGGTGATGTAAAGTCAAATGCTTTAGAAAAGTCAGGCTTGGAGGCCAAGTTGTACTTACCTTTAGAAGTTATGCTAGAAAATGTTGCAAATGTGCATTCTGAATCTACCAATAGTCAAAAAGAGAAGCAACCACCAGGGCTATGAGAATGGGGGACCCCATGGGAACATAGTTATAGACAGTAAAAGTACACATAGTACAAAGTTAGGTGGATAGAATGGGGCTACCCCTGGAGATAAAAGTAAACAATTGAGTTGAAACCCAACCAGACAGTTGATGTATTGTGTTCTTTCCCGAAGCTGGCTGTTCTTCCATGGTTGGCTGTTCTTTAATTGTGCTGTTTATCTCCTAAGAACACTTGAGTGGCTGCAAAGCGAACTTCGAAGTTAAGATCTGAAGTCTCAACTCCAGCACAATTCATTAACAGCTTCCGATTGCTGTAACTTCTTGATGCATAATTTTAAATCCTCCACAAATTGGTTTCGGCTTGCCTCCCCAAACTAAGGCATAGAAAAGCCAGCCAGTAGAGCATTAGGTTGAGAAAAGAGGAGTTAACATTGGGCTAACACCATGTTGCTAATTGATGGAATTCACTGGTCACCTAAAAAGGAATGGGATGCTGAGAAGAACACGACCTGGCCATCGGTCCAGGCATTGATCCTTTTCCTCTGCTACCCTTTCAACTTCCTCCTTCACACAATCCTCCATTTCCAAGGCATCCAGTTGCATTTTGGAGGTGACTTGCTGTACCCAAAACCAGTCTTGCAGCCCTTTGACATGCTCCAAAGTTACTACTCCCCTTTCCTTCCACTTGGTACCCCACTCTCCAGATTAAGAAATCATGGCATTATTTGTCACTGCAAAACCTAGAGAACTGAGTTTTTGTGGAATTAGTAGCTTTTAACATATATTTGACCACATTATGGAGTACCATGCAGCTATAAAAAAGTGCTGTAACGAAATAATGGGAAAATGTCCATAATGTTAGAGTCCGATTCCATCTTTGTAAAATAAATGAAACAAAACTACATAGATGTCTTGAGATCCCAAGGTTATGACTGAGGAAGAACAGATGATCTGCTTGGCTAAGGCCTGGGACTCCTGCCTTGCTGGGTTGGATTGAATGCACACACCCTGAGTGAAGGTGGTAGAGAACCAAAGTCAGGTCTGGCGCAAGGAGTCTGGGAGGAGGCAGGTTTGGAAGAAGGAGGGGCAGGAGAGAAAAAGGGTAAGAGATAGGTCCCACAGAGAGAACTACTTTGGGGATATCCTGTCTGACACTCTCTAAGGCATGTGGGGTTGTGATGTGATAGCCACTTTCCACAGCCAAATCCTCAGATGTGAATATTTTTTAAAGCACACTATGGAAGAAACAAAACTCCCTGAGTTTTAGGTTTATAAATTGTCAAAAGAACTTTTAAACCAATGCAGAGGGGAGATAATGGAATTCGTATTTGCTGCTCCAAACACCAGAAATCATACCGTATGTTCTTAAAGAAGTGATCAGTGATCACTTTGAAAATATAGTGAAATAGGGGCACCTGGGTGGCTCAGTAGGTCAAGCATCTGACTTCGGCTCAGGTCATGATCTCACAGTTCGTGGCTTCGAGCCCTGCATCGGGTTCTGTGCTGACAGCTCAGAGCCTGGATCTTGCTTCATATTCTGTGTCTCCCTTCTGCCTCTCCCCTGCTTGCTCGCTCTCTCCTCAAAAATAAGTAAGTATTAAAAAACTTAGTTTTCAATGTAAACATGTTGTCTGTAGGAAATCTTGAGAAGTACCCCCACCAGAAAGTGGTTGCCCTACATGCCAAAAGATTCGGAATCTGTAACTGCAGACCTAGATGGTTGATCTGTGATGAAGCTGGCAAGAGTGAACTTCATTTCCCCTGGTTGGGTGTTAACAAAAGATGGATAACTTGGATTCGGTCAGCAGGGGCAGGTGAGTGCTCCAGTATTCAGGATGGACACATTTCTGTAGAAAATAACAGACTTAACACGCTGATGCATTCAAGACCTATGTGCTCATTCATTCAATAAACATTTGAGCATGATATGTGCTTAATACTGATGGAAGGATAAAAGCTCCCAGGGCTTGGGAACCACCAACATCATTTCCTTAGTGTATGTTACTTTACAGCTTCTCTCTTACACCTGAGTACAACCCAAGATTCAACCCTGTTTCATCCCAGTCCAGGAACTGCTTTGAGAACAAGGAAGGAAGGGTCTTGAGACACCTGGAGCACTGATCCACTTGAACCCGTGCTCAGGAGTCCTCAGGAGTCCATCTTAAACTCCACACAGCTGATCCCAGTAGGAAGAGATCCGTTCTATCTCCCAGTCAGTAGGGATACAACACTCAGGGAATACCCATGTCAGTGACAACTAACATTTGCTGGTACTTACTCGGTCTCAAGCCCTGTGTTCAGTACCTTATTTGTAGCATCTTATTTAGACCTCATGGGTCCCTAAGGTAGAAACGATTATATTTAACCATTGTTTTGTTGAAGTATAAAGCCTACAGAAAAGTGCACAAAACATGTAAAATGTTTGCATGTACCTGATACCGGGTTGCAAACTCCTGAGGGATAAGGAGTGTCTTGTTCATGTTTATGTCCTCATGGCACCAGGGATGGAGCATTCACATACTAGTTAATGTTGTTTCGAGGTTAAATTATAAGCCAATAGCCAAAAGTAAATAAATGTCCTTGTCTTAATCGTTCTCAACTTCAGGTGCACGTCAAAGACCTGCCCCAAGCCTGGTGATCTTGATGCAGTGAGAAAGTCCTGATTCTGTAGCTGGATTCCGGGCCATATAAATATTTTCATTAACCTCTAACCCTATGCTGTTCTCAAATGAGCACTTTTGCCATGACTTCCCTAAATCGTATGGCTAGAAGCTTCATAATGTCTACCTGTCATTTCTTCAAAGATGATTTTTTTTTTTTTACACAATTCTTCCCTCAACTGCTTGAAGTACTCTAGGGAATATCACTAAAAGGATTTTCTAAACCCACCTTTTCAACATTTTTACAGCAAAAATGAAAGTAATCATTGGGCTAACAATGAAAATGTCTCTGGCAGTGCATAAAAGGGAAATAGTTACTAGATTAAGAAGGAATCCATTAATATTATGGATATCAGTAGTATTCAAAGAACTTACAGTGGTATTTTATAAAAGCAATACTCTAAAATTTGCTCTATTTTTTTTTTTTTTTGGTCAGGAGAACCTTACCAATGTTCTATTATGACAAGAATGTGAATCATAAAAAAAAATGCAAAAACTTGGAAATAACTATGGCTATCCAGAGTTATAAACACTAAATTTCATACCATCAATTTCATTCAGTTAATAATTCATCCAACAAATGTGAGATAAACACCATATTAGACACTAGAGCTAGAGATAAACCATTTTTTCCCTTTATAGTTATGAGTTTAGGGAGGGAGACCGTTAAGGAAATTGAAGTTTCAGGTCACCTGGGTGGCTCCGTTGGTTGGCTCAGGTCACAATCTTTTGGTTCGTAAGTTCGAGCCCCTCTTTGGGCTCTGTGCTGACTGCTCAGAGCCTGGAGTTTGCTTCACGTTCTGTGTCTCCGTCTCTCTCTGCCCCTCCCTTGCTCACACTCTGTCTCTGAAAAACAAATGTTTAAAAAATTTAACAAGGAATTAGAAGTTACCAGGGACGTGATAAGCAATATTATAGATGCACACAAGCCACTGCAGGGACTTAGAAGAAACAAATTTGGGGGTAGGGGGTACAGAGAAAGATGGGTCAGTGAAGGTTTCTAGGAGGAGGAATTTTATGGTTTGAATTGCATCTTAAGGAACAAATAGAAGCCAAATAGTTTAAGGGAATTTAAGCGCGTTCTCGGTCACCAGCAACAGAAATCCATATTGGCTGAGAGTGAAATTTTATTAATGTTAGGTAGCTAAGAGAATTTTCTCTAGGACTCAAGAACCAGTCTTAGAGTCCAGTTAGAAGCATCTTCCAAAATCATGCCAGAGATGTGGTCCAGTGAGGATGCTGCTGAAACTGGAACTGCCAGTGCCACTGGGCCCGGACATGCAACAACCACCAGCCCCTGCAGAGTTCAGTCTTGCTGAGACCTCACCATCAGAAAATTCCCTGGAGCTCTTGATTCTATTTGTTAACTACCTCCTCAAAGCCTGGGGAGCAGTCTCTGTTCAGAAAAGCCTGGGTTGCATGTTGCACCTAGCAGCAAAGGAAGATGAGAAAGTATCTGCCTGTTATTCGTTGCCCACTCCCGAACTCTGTGGCTTAAAACCTCAATGACTATTATCATATCTCAAGATTCTGTGGAATAACTGGGATCAGCTGGTTGGTTCTTCTGCTCTAAGTGGTGCCTTCTGGGTCTAAAAATCCTCTGCAGGCTCCTCCGCCTGGAATGTCTAAGATGGCTCACGCCGGGGCTGGCTGTTGGCTGAGAGCACATCAGAGCAGGTCCCTTCTCTTCACGTAGGCTGGGCTTCCCTCACTCAGGGAGGTGTAGTACATTGTACGTGCTGTCTCTCTTCCAGGATGAGCACACCAAGCACCAAAGTCACAAGCTTCAGATAATGCTCAGCCTAAAAAGTTACACAGCACCACTTCCACCCATTCTGTTGGTCAAATTAAGCCACAGGCTAGCACACACTCAAGAAGAAAGAAACTCCAGCTCAAGACTGCAGCATGACAAAAATCTGCAGCTGTCTTTAATTCCCTACACCGGCCCTTTCAGCCTTTCTACTAGGCAGAAGGGTTTGTCTCCCACCTAGACTTGTAAGTTGGTGATTTTCCCAAACATAGGAAAGGGGTTCCGATACTGAGCTCTTTAAAAAAATCAAAAGGCAAACATGAAAAAAGCAATTGTCCACTCTAAGAAGCAGGGAGAAGGGCATTTAAATAGAAAGAACAGTATTAGAAAGTCACAGGGCTTCAACTACTACATCCACTTAATAAATAGTGCACTACTTTTGATAATGTAATTCCTGCTGTTCTCTTACTAACACTGTATTAGAGCTGCTCCTTGCTAAGCAGAGCTGTAGTTCTACTGAATTTGTACATATTAGAGGATTTAAACTAATTACAATTGATTTGGAAGTTGCAGTCCTTGGTTTTTTTTTTCCCCTCCTTTCCACATCTTTAAAACCCTTCACAAGATCACTGTTTGCAAGATCTGCTCTAGGATCAGAACTGTGTATTTGACAATGATTGCCTAGGGAATGTGATAATTTAGAAAGAAAAAAAAGTAAGGAAAATCCAGACCTCATCTGTATACTCGTTTTTTTTTTTTAATAGGTTTATTTTGAGACCGAGAGCATGCGGGCACACAGGAGGGGCAGAGAGGTAGAATCCCAAGCAGGCTGGGAGCTGTCAGCACAGAGCCTGATGTAGGGCTCAAAGTTACGAACCGTGAGATCATGACCTGTGCTGAAATCAAGAGCTGGACAGTTAATTGACTAAGCCACTTTGGTGCCCTGCCTAGGGTATTTTTTAAATAGCCTTTTCTTTTGCTTCTCATTATGAAATACTCAAAATAGCAGAAAAGTAAAAAAAAAACACACACACACAATAAAGACAAACATTCATGACCTAGTTTCAACTTAATTTCTAGCATTTTGTCATACTTGGTCTATGTATTGGGGTTTCTTAAACCATTTTTTAATAATTACACATCATTACAGTTCAGACATCTCCAAAAAGTAAGGATGTTCTTATATCCATAACTTCATTACTATATAAAAAAATTAAAAATAGTGCCTCAAAAACATTTAATGCCAGGACATAGATTTTTTTCAAGTATCCCCAAAAGCCTTTTATAAATGTTTTATTCAAATAACGATTCTATGGAAAACCACAGATTGCATTTGGTTGTTAGTTCTCTTATGTCCCTTTTAACCTAGATTATCTCTTTTGAAAAGAACAAGTTATTTGTAGAATAATCCACATAAGGGATTGGTGCAATTGTTTCTTAGTAGCCCTGTTTAACTCGTTGCTCCGGTATTTCCTGTAAACTGGAAGGTAGTTTTAAAGGCTTAATAAAATTCAGATGAAGTACATCTGGCAGGAATTCTGTGTACTTCTGCCATCTCCGTACTTCTTAATCTGTGTATTTCACACTGCATCACATGAGGCGGCTCATTGTGTCCAACTGCCTTTGTCCTTCAGTTTGGGGAGGGAGGAACAAAAATAATGAACACGGTTTGGCTGAGACAAAACAGACTAGGACAGAGTTACAAAAGGACCAAAGGTGTGGAGAGAAGTGATGGCCTCCTGCGGATGCTGTCTGCTTCTTAGCCCTTAGCTATGGGCTGACTCCATTACCTGTGAGGAGAGATGCTCATCCTGATGGCACTAATGGAGGGAGGCAAACATTCTGAGTGGCATCCGAGAACAGTCCTCCTCTACCTCAGAGAAGGGTAAAGTCCTAGCATAGCCCCTGCTCAAGTCTCTCTTGTCCTGCTCTGGGAGACCTCTGGCTTGATTTCTTCCCCGCAAAAGCACCACAGCAACATTTACTTCATGGGGTCTACAGAGCTGTAAGAATTTAGGGTCCAGGGGGCGCCTGGGTGGCTCCGTTAAGTGTCTCTCTCTGGATTTCACCTCAGGTCATGATCTCACGGTTTGGGGTTCAAGCCCAACATCAGGCTCCAAGCTGACGGCTCCAAGCCTACCCGGGATTCTTTATCCCCCTCTGTCTGCCCGCCCCTCCCCCCATGCACGCACATGTGCGCGCGCGCTCGCTCGCCCAAGATAAATGAATAAAACTTTAGAAAGTAGGGTCTGGTGTACTTAATATAGACCCAGAGGCTAGGACACCTGATTTATTGTTCCTCTCTGCTCTGACATACCAGTAGAGGCCCAAAATGCCAGTAGGAAGCTCTCCAGAAAACCAGTGTGGCTCTTGGAGTGATTTTTAAGCTTGGGGGGGAAAATGGCAGACAACTGAGCGACCCTACAGGCTCTGCAAGGACTGTGTGAGAATCAGGAGAGATAATACACTTAAAAAATATTCTGGAAAGTTGTACAAATCTGAAACATTAGCACAATATGTCAGGACCTCTCTCTAGGATGCTGCTGTTCACACTCCATGGTTTTAAATTAACTGATTCTGGAAAAACTGTTTTTTAACCATGAAAAAATGAATACAAAACATGTCAATTATATATACCAAATACCCATGTACCCACTTAGATATTTTGATCAATCCATTTATATTTAATTCTAATTGTACATCCCAAATATATTTTTGTCACTTGTATCTCAACAAAGCTGGAAAAATGTAAATGGATTGTCACATTTGCTTCAGATTTTCTTAAAGATGCAAAGCATTGCAATTAAGGTAAGTCTACTTTAGTGTTTTCTGACCCATTCCATACTAGCCCTTCACAGAATTTTGCATATGTCATTCCAGCCCATATTTTTATGCTTTATAATAAAAAAGTATATGCTAAAGTATTGGTTTATTTTAAAAACTCACATTATAAAATTCCTATCATTTTGCCCATTCTTAAAACTTCATTCACTTGTTTTTATAATCTAATCCTATTGATACCTATAGCTCTAGTTTAAGTGCTGGAAACTAATCCATATATGAATATATCACAATTTATTTGTCCACTAAAAAGTATTACTTAGCCATAAAGTGTTTAGTGGGTTATAAAATAAAATATTAGGAAAACGTGTGGATGAAAAGAACCCAGGGTTTCTGAAACTGCAGTTCATAGACCCCTTTCCATGAATGAGCTCTAGGAAGTCTAAAAAATTTGAAATGAAATTTGAGATGAGCTTTTTCTGCAGAAAGCACCAAAGCTTTGACCATATTCTCAAAAAAGGACAAGTAACTAGCACATGTATCAAGAGTTGAGAACCTGTGGTCTAGTTTCACTCTCTCATTTGACATATAAGAAGACTGAAGTCCAGAGAGATTAAGTAATGTATATAAAATCATAAAGATAATAGACCCAGGTCTGCTACTGCTTTTCCAGAATATCACATTACTGGGGTTTTGTGTTTGTTGATTTCTTATACAATACAATGTTAGTTAAGGTCCTTTCAACTTTTAGTATATAAAGTAGAATTCAATCTTTTTCTTCCAATTATCTGTTTTTGGTAAGGAGGTGGTAAAATTGGTACCTTCCTATATTACTGGTGGCATTGTGAATTGATATAGCCTTTTGGAAAATGTGAGATGACAAAGTGCCAATAAGACATTAATAGCCTTTTGGCCCATTTTTACATTGAGAAAAAAACCTAAAATTGGACAAAGCCACATGCATACAATTCATCAGATTATTTGTAATAGTGGAAAATATCTACTAATAGGATAATGGATAATTCAGTGTCCCCACTCCATTGAATATTATGTAGGCAATTAAAATTCACGTTTTATAAAATGTTAAGCGATAGAAGAAAAAGCTTACAACAGAATAGGAAAAGGGGATACAAAGTTGACTTACATTATGATGACAACTTTGTAAAAAATCTACACAGGAGGAAAAACTAGAAGAAAACACATAAATGGTCATTTACTTTTTCTTGTTCCAATGTCTCAGGTAAAAGTTATGGTCATAATTTTTATTTTATTTTTAATTTTTTTAACGTTTATTTTTGAGAGAGAAAGAGACAGCATGAGTGGGGGTGGGGCAGAAGAAAGAGGGAGATACCATATTCGAAGAAGTCTCCAGGCTGAGCTGGCAGCACAGAGCCTGATGTGGAGCTCGAACTCATGGACCACAAGATCATGACCTGAGCCAAAGTTGGAGGCTTAACCAACTGAGCCACCCAGGCACTGTGGTCATAATCTTTAAAAAGTAAACAAAAATACTATCATTAGATCCAAATGCACGAAATTTTCTTCCAAATGCAATGAATTTTAATAATTGTTTCCTACAGATTTATCAACTTAAACATTCAGACTGTCTTGTACATTTTCATAGGCTTTGGAATGCTGTCTTCAGAATCCTGTGTGAGACTACCAATTACAAGTTGGTTGGTTGATTACAAGTCAGCTGACCAAGTAGCTACTCAATTTCCATATTCAAAGTTGGACACTGATTTCTAAATTGTACTTAAGTGAACAGAATTGGCTTCTGCATTTACCTGACAAAAACCATCACTTTGTAATCATATGTATGGATCAGGGAGATACTTTTCCAAAAGCAGGGTTTTCTTTTTAACGTTTTGATGTTTAAATTCATTCTTCCAATTTAAACATTTTATTGGCATAGGGTCTGCTTTAGGATTTCTTCGTATGCTTTTTCTTACTCCAATATTTAGTAGAGCTATCAAACTAAAACATGTTCATCTAAGATCAATTTCCAGTCTCTATATACACACACACTTTTCTTTCTTTGTCAATAAACACTTATAGTGACACTTTTTTCAAGCTTGCACGTGAGCTACACCAGCAGGGGGCGGAAATACAATAGGAATTTGACAAACCATATAGATTTTTCTTTAGTGACTGAGCTGTAACAAAAACTCCAGTACCAGTACCACCACAAAGCAATTTAAAGTGATGCAGTCTCCGTACTGCTTACGGCAATTGACTTGTAAAAAGACAAGTGCGGGTCTATTTTATCGCTCCAGGTTAATTTGTCTAGAATATTACAGAGGCGGGATAAACCGTGATGAACTGCTTTTGTCCTTATCTTCCCCCCCGCCCCCCTCCCGATTTGTATAATTTCTCCACGCAAGGGGGTGGACACTTCTCTGTGCCTGAGGGGGTGTTTTCCATCCTGTTTCTTTGCGTAGCTGCTGCGCTTTGCTGTTTTGGAACTATTTTAAATTACTCGAATTACCGGTGCAGGTTTGGCAAAAGTGAGTAGAAGGAGCACTCAGCAGGGCTCATGATGTGCAGGGTAGGTACCCCAGGCTCATCATCCCGGACGATAGCAATAATCCTTGAAGCCACCGCTATTCACAGTGGTCGGTGTTCTAACATATTTATGATGAGAGGGAAAGGTTCTAAAAACGCAAATAATCAACTGCTCAACACTAATGACAATAAAAGAATCCATTATGATCCCCTGCTAGAGAAATGCGTAAGTTCATTTCATTTCTTTGCTTCACTGGATATTCTGCAGCAGGTATGAAAAATTACCATCGTCTCGGTCTGTGAGCAAAATTCCCAATTTTTTGTTGGTGGTCTCAAAGCCGATTTGTCAGTTTTCAGCGGGTGCTTTCCCTCTTAAGGTTGATTTACAACCATCTCTTCTTTGTTGTTAACTACCAGCTTCTCTGCTGTCAGTTTAAATTAAAAGAAGAGGAAGGGACTTGGAACGCAAAAGTCGTTTTCCAGGGAGAAAAGGGCAAGCTGATAAAGGGTCTCCGAGTAGGTTTTTGGTAGAAAAGATCTGGTTCTATATTACAGTTTTATTTAGAGAGCAAGAGACTTAGTCCCTACTGAACGTTATCGTTAGCCCGCTGAGGAGCACCTGTCTGTCGCCAGGAGCGCTGCTTCACGGAGAGGCGGAATGCAGGGGACGTCTTTCCCGGCAACAGCTCGATGACTCGCAAGGAAGTAAAGGAAAGGGCAGCTTGCCCGCACTCAAAATGGCGGCCGGCGCTTTGCGCGGCCGCGCCTGCGCAGGAGTAAGCGTTCTGTGACACTAATTCCCCCGGAGTGTCCTCCCCCCACCCCCAACCTCCCTGCACCCACCAGCGCCCGGCCCCGACCTAGCCACCTGCGCCCGGAAGTGACGTGCTGGCGGCAGCGGTTCCCCCGCTGCATGATGGGAGAGTGTGTGGAGTGGGCGGGGGGTCTCGGCGGAGGAGGAGGTGGAGGCGGCGGCGGCGGAAGAGGGCGGAGGGTAATGGGATGGGGGTCCCGCGACAGCGCTGAAACTCCGGGTGGGCGTCCATGGCGCTGCTTCGCTGACAGGGCTGTGAGCAGTCTGTCTTCCGCTCTCACCAGCTCCGCGTCGGACTAGCCGGTTCTTCCCCGGGGAGCCTGTTCCTCCCCGGGCCCCTGAGCCATGCCCATCGCGGCCGCCCCGAACGAGCCAGGTAAGCGCCGCCGCTCCGCTTCTCTAGCCGTTTGGGGGAACAGGGTGCGGGGACGCGGCCCAGCCCAGCCCAGCCCACCGGCCCGACCCTTGCCCGGGCCAGGAGCACCTGCCTGCCGCGGGGCCGGGGACTGCGGGTGCGGGGACGGTGCCGGCTCTGCGGGCCTGAGGGCTCCGGACTTGGGCTCTGCCCTCCTCCGCGGCGGGTGCGGGGACGCCGGCGCCCAAAGCTCACGGATCCCTCCTCCCCAACCCGGGCACCGGCCGGGGAAGTGTGAGCTGTTCCCGCCTCTCCGGCCGCTGCCGGCTCGCTCTGCGCCTCCGCTTCCACCTGCCCACAGCTCCGACCGGCCGCTCCCTCTCCGGTGCTGTAGAGAAGTTTGGGGCTTTGCTTGGGCTTCCTCTTTTTCCCTCCCCCTTCCTCGTGACAGGTGTAAACACTGCCTGCTTCTCCCAGGCCCGAGGCCGGCTGCGACCGGAGTGTGGCTGCTTCAGAAGGTCTCTGAAGCAAGCGGATTTTGAATCCTCCAGCTGCCAGAGGAGAGCCCCAAAGCCCATGCATCCCCTCCTGGAAGGATCTTTTTTTGCTCCTTTCTTGCACTCCTCAAGAAATCATCCGCGTCTCCTCCCCAGATTGCGTTCGCAAAGTTAGACCATTATTCTTTAAACTCCCAGTTTGGCAGGTGCAGTGTCTTGCTTAGGCAGAGGACAAGACTACGGGGTGAATGGTGGTAGGGTCTTTTCTCCATTAGGAAAGTACTGAGAATGGCTAGATTTTTCTTACTGGTGAATGCAAGTTTTAGCATTGTTTCTCACCGAGTCTTGTTTTGGGGTTGAGGAAAGGACTAACTCCTACTTGTAAATATTTTAGTGGGGGTATGGGAAGGGGAGGCAAATGAAACAAAAGCAGTGGTTCCGTTTCAAAGTTCTGACTTTAGGAGAAAAGTAAAACTTAACTTTTGAACTTTAATCTTTCCTCTTCACTGGCTTTCACGGAGCAGTTCTACTCCAAATTGGGTTTTTTGATTTCGGGGTTTTTTTTGTTTTTGTTTTTTGCCCTTTGAAGGTGGAAGGAGGGGAGACCGTTTCATCCCTGATGTTTATATTTAATTGTTACACTCCGTAAACCTTTTGAACGTTGAAATCTTTATATGCTTTGTTTGCCAGCTTAATTGTTGGCTTTTGTAGTAGTCGTTTTTAACTTCGCAGAAGTATGTTTATACAGAGGATTTACGGTAGTCTTGTAAATTTTGTTGAAGATGTTGCACGTGGATTAAAAGATCTTGTGTAAAATCTTTAGTCCAGTAAATAATACCTAGTAAATGCTCATTAGATCGAATCTCGCTATGTACTAATCAGATATATTGATATTCAAGTGTAGATATGTTTCATAACCTTTAGAAAGCTCTTGTAAGACATTAACTAGAATTCACATAAAATGTGTAGGGCATTTGTTTTTTCTGATTTTCATTATAAAAACAATCCTATATCAAATGTGTCCATAATTGGATACTGTGTCCTTAACTGTATTGATAAAATTTACAGAATCCAGTTGTCTATATATATAATTTTGTAATCTAGATAAATCCTATCACAAAGCATTTAAACTTTCAATTTATTATGCTTAGAATTAGTTAAATCAGAAAACAAGTGAAATTTGAGTGTCAAATATTTTATCTTCGTGTGAAATCTAAAGTGCTTCCCTTAAGAGTCTAAAGTCTTGGAGTGGAGTCTCATTGAGGAATTATCCCTTCTTTCCTAACCCTATCCTCCAAAACTCCTAATAGGAAGCCATTAAGTATTTAGGTATTTTTTTTTTAATGTTTTATTTATTTCTAGGAGAGAGAGAGAGAGAGAGACAACGTGAGCAGGGGAGGGTCAGAGAGAGAGGGAGTCACAGACTGAAACAGGCTCCAGGCTCCGAGCTGGCAGTCTGCACAGAGCCCGACGCGGGGCTCAAACCCACGAACCGCGAGATCATGACCTAAGCGAAAGTCGGATGCCTAACCGACTAAGCCACCCAGGCGCCCCAGTATTTAGGTATTTTTAAACTCCTAAATTATTTAAATCAAATGTTTATGCTGTTTGTTATCTACAATTTGTAAGTTAAGAAATAAGGACTTTCTTTTTTTTGGTTCCCTCTTAGCGCTTTCAGTTCCTCTTTACTTAGGCTAGTGAACCTTTCCAGCCTGCACTTTTATAAGTATCGATAGTTTTTACACAATTTGAAAAAATATCTGACATACTGTGGGTTGTATATTATCAATTCGATAATTCGTTTTCACAGAGCGTGTATTAATACAATCACAGGTCATTTTGCAACTTATGGTAATTGCTAACTCATACACTACTTGCTGTGAGTGAGATACTTAATCTAAGTGACTTAATATAGAATATATTAACTCATTTGATCTTCTTAACCCTATAAACTTATAGGTGCTATTATTCCTATTTTTCAGAGAAGAAAATGTTAACATTCAGGCACAAATGTTAAGCAGCTTACCTAACGTCAAACGGCTGGTAACAGAGCCAGGGTATAATAGTTTTGCTTATCATACTTGCATAGTTTTATGATAGTGATTAAAATATGCAACAGTATACAAAATATCTTTTGGGACTCATGGGATATATAGCAAAAGTATAAAACATTCATGAAATGATAAATACCAAAAGAGAATAAAGTTACAACTGAAGAACAGAAGGAGGAATAAAGGATCTGTGGTTTTTCAGCTGTAGCTTTACGGTCTTTAAAATAAATCTGATGCAGATTTGGTAGAAGGTAAGATTTAACACAGCTAAGTAGTGGGTCCTTGATCATTATGTTTTTTCCTAAACTTTGTTGTATGCTTGAAATGCTAATAAAAAGTCAGCTTTTTCATTTTATAAGTATCACATTTTCAGCATTGTATATTTAAAAAGAGTAGGGAATTAGTTAAGTGTTATTTTCTTTTGACTTCCTTTTAAAACATCAGGAGCTTCTAACTTGAAAATACTTAAGTCAAGAAATTGTTCCCCTCCCAGGCTTCTCTGTAGTAACCTCCCTTGCCTGGGCTCTCCTCTTCCTGCTGCCAACCAGCTGCACAGCCCTGTGTCACACTCCTAGTTTTATTGCTGGCCTTACCCTGGGGTAGGAGCTCATGGGTCTAGATTCGACCTCTTCCCTAGGAAAGGGAGAAAGTCAAACTGTACGCTGGAGAGGAAGCAGAGAGGTGGGGAGTCATTGCTCATTAGTTTGGGAGAAATAAAAAAGGAAAATAGGTTTAACACTCTGTCCTTTCTTCCTCAGCCACCACCCATCCCTGTTTCAGATAATTTAAGTAAACGTTGTAGAAATAAATTGCTAATGAATTAAAGGTTGTATGCTCAAAACTTATTTTATAAGTACTGTTTTGGTGAATAGTTCCCAGAGGAAAATAAACTGGTAAATTAGAATAAATTCAATGTAAGTTCTATTTATGTAAATACTTAAAATGCCATAAACCATTTCAACTAAATATCTAACACCATGGTATTCTCTTCATTTTATAGCAATGTGTGAAGCCCTATTCTAAGTGCTAAGGATCCTAAAATGAACAACTAAGAAAAACCGCCCTTATTAACTTCATTTTCTTATGTGTGTGTGTGTCCATGTACACACGTATTTGTGTAGATATATGGGGATTAAAAAAAGAGATGGCAAATAAGGATCGTAGAGAAAAACATCCATTTGGAGGGATACGGGAGTTCAGACTTTTTGACTTCGAACTAGTAGTGGGGGAGGTTGTTGGAGCTTACTGTTCTATATAGGATGGGGTCAGAGAAAGCTTAAGACCTGAAGGAGGCGAAGGGAATAAGGGGAAGAGTGGTTGAAGCAGAAGTATGCCTGGGATATTCAAAGAATTGCAAGGGGAAGAGTAGTATATGTGATCAGAGAATTAGAGGGTGAGAGAGCAGTATTGCAGGGCTTTGTAGAAATACTAATGACTTTGGCTTTTTACCATGTGAGATGGGAAGCCATTGCTGAGCTTTTGAGTAGAGATGTGACATAATCTATGTTTTAAAAGGATCTGGCTGGCGACTGTACAGAAAATAGACTGTAGGATTTAAGGAGTGGAAGCGGGAGGATTCCATTAGGCAGTTATAGTGATACAGTCTCTGGAATTGGAACCTGTAGTAATTTCAACCATTGCTGAATTCAAAAATACTTCTACTCCCTTCTGAAAATTCAAGGCCCTCACAGCCTACTTTTCCAGCATACTACCTACTTCCTTCATATATCCTACATTCTAACCAAACTCTGTTATGTGACTTCCTGTTCTTTGATACTTGCCCCATACTTTATTTTTAGTGCCTGCTGTTACCTCGATCATTTAAAATCTTTTTCATTTCAAATTCTGTCTCCATGAAGTTTTTTCTCATTTTCGCAATTCTTCCTCTTCCCAATCAGGTAAGATCTTTTCTTAGAATCCTTACAACTACATTTTACTTCAATTGCTGTTCATATTCTGGCTTGCATTAACTTTATTCTCTTCTGTTGTTCCCCCTAATTGATTGTAATTTTCTTTAAGCTTGTGGCTTCTTTTACTCATTTCTACCCCTTATAGAACCTAGCACAGTTTTGTATGTCGTAGATGCTCAGTAAGTAGTGAGTGTGTATGTAAATACTTTAATTTTAAAAGTATTTTCTTATAGGGGCATTGTAGAAAATTGGGAAGAAAAAAATCCATTCTTCCTACCCAGAAATCCCCACTGTTAACAATTTAATGCATATCTTTCCACACATTTTTTACACACCTATAAATGTGCACTTTATACCAAAATGGAGTCTTAGTGCACAGGCTATTTTGTAGCTTGCTTTGCATTAGTCAATTAAACTTTCTTTACTGTTTCAGAAAATTTTTGTCTAAGCTAATGTACGAGGCTGTATTCAAATTCTTCTCCAGGTGACTCCATGTTCCTTTACAGCTGATTTGCCCAAATCAGCATCCACTCCATATTTTTCTGGTTATTACAATTATGAAAGAAAAATGTTTATTATAGAATATTTGGAAAGTGTAGAAAAGTGTAAAGAAAACTGGTATGCCCCTTGATGGCAGGGACCCATCTGTTTTAATGCCTGGCACAGAACTGCACTCAATAAATGTATATTTAAAGGAAGAATATGTATTAAAATATTGGTCATCACATTACAAAGAGATAACTAAACATTTTGAATTACGTTCAGTTTTTCTTCTAAATTTTGAGTGTCATACACATGTATCTATGAATCCTATTATATATTGGTGAACAAGTTTGTAATCTTTGACTTTGTTTTGGGTTATTTCCACAAGATTGAGTCCTAGAACTGGAGTTACTAAATCAGAGGGAAAACCAGTTGCTTTCCAAGAGGCTGTAATAAAATCACTCCTACGAGCAGTGGCTGAGAGTACCCATCTTCCTTTAATCTCAAGTGATCAGTTAAATATGCAGTTTTTAAAGTGTTTACCTGGATTTTCATTTTGGATTTAGGCTTTTCAGGAGTACAGAATATTTGACTAATTTAAACATTTTTTGAAGGGCTTAAATGGGAGATGTATCCTTGTTTGATAGGAGATTAAAATTGCTTGATGTCATGCTCGTTTTAAAATAACTGGTTCTGTTAACAAGCTATTTAAAAGACATACAATATTCTGGACCTATGTTCAGTATAATAACCACTAGCCACATGTGTCACTTTTAATAAAACTAGTCCAAAGTAGGTGTGCTCTGAGTGTGGAAAGCACACCAGATCTCAAAACTAATTTTAATATATATATATATATATACACACACATATATATAAGATTGATTACATGTTAAAATAATACTTTGGATGCTTTGGTTTAAGCAAAGTATAGTTAATTTCATAGGCTTTTTTAATTGGCTCCTGGGGAAATAATTGTCTATGTGGCTTATTGTATTTCAGTTGGACAGTGCTGATCAGGAGCAGGACATAGACTTATTTTTATCTATGGAAAAGAAACATAAGATGAACACTATTCCGGAAAGCAGCAAATGGGTTTTTAAAAATCAGTCCTTAACACTTCCGTCTGTCAGTATGTTTTGCATTGGATACTTATAATTTGAAAGATGACTGTGCAAACTAAGTGTTTTATTACAGACTATTCTGCAATTTTTATGCTCTGAAACTAATACACGTAGGAGGACTTGGGGAAAGGTATTAGATGAGGGGTCAATTCCTCAGGCAAGTTTTCTAGGAATTAAAGGATGTGTGGGAATGTTTGAGGCAATGGGACCACAGGTGCAAAGGCCCTATGGTATCAAAGACCCTATGGTATCAAAGACCCTATGGTATCAAAGAATGTTATCTGCCCTCAAAAACTGAAAGAAGCCCTGGTGTAGTGCATTAGAAACAATAGGGGAAGGGAGGAGGAGGTGACTGGAGAGGTGGGAATGGCTTATGTAGACTTTATTAAAGTTTTTTTTTTTTTAACCTTTATCATGGTGTGCCTGGGTGGCTCAGAAGGTTAAGTGTCTGAATCTTGATTTTGGCATGTATCATAATATCATAGTTCATGAGTTCGAGCCTCCCTTCAGACTCCCTGCTGGTGGTGCAGAGCCTGCTTAGGATTCATTCTCTCTCTCTCCCTTCCCCACTCTGCTTCCCCCCCTTTCCCCACTCAGACTCTCCTGTGCATGCTCATGCTCTGTCTCTCTCTCAAAATAAATATGTTTTCAGTTTGTTTATTTGAGAGAAACAGCGCAGGCAGGGAAGGGGCAGAGAGAGGAGGAGAGACAATCCCAAACAGGCTCCAAGCTGCCTGCGCAGCCCCATTTGGGGATCAAACCCACGAAACTATGAGATCATGACCTGAGCTGAAACCAGGAGTCTGGCACTTAACCCTACTGAGCCACCCAGGTGCTCCAAAATAAATATACTTATAAAAAATTAAATCTTTACCACAAGGAGGGGGAATCTATGTGATCAGATTGACTTCTAAAGAGATTACTGGAGTTGGGCATGATTGAATACCAGTCAGGGAGAGACTGTTTAAATGATAAGGCAGGTTAGACCAGAACCAGAAGGGTGTCTGGGGAGCTGAAAGGAGGTACAGATATTCTTGAATTGAGGGATTTAGGAGATAAAAATCATTCTTTAGAAGATAGGGGAGGGTGAGGAGCTTTGTCAAGGGTAGCTCTTATGTTTCCTACTTAGTAAGTAGGTGGGTGGAGGGGGCCATTCCCTAAGTTAGCCCTGGAAGAGGACCAGGTTTGAGAAAGAAAAGCTTGAGTTCTCTTAGCTCAGTTTGTTGAGGAATTCAAGAGGAGAGAACTTGCAGAGTTGGTGTGGCTGGTCTGGAGCTCAAGTTTAAGGACTAGGCCGTAGGGATAAATGTAGGAGTCCAAGAATATGGTAACTAAAGCCATAGGTGCCTGAGATTGCTTGAGAGGGGGAGTTGAGTAAAAAAAGAGCCTGGATGAAACCTGGAAGGACTTACACTGCTAATTTGAATGTTTCTTACTTATGAGAAAGTTTCAGTTTGTTTTGAGATGTACTTGTAAAAGTGAAAGGAGTAAATTGGATCAAATAAGTTAAATATTTGTTTGACGTGTGTAATCGAGCACATAATCTAACATAATGCTTATTTGATTACTTGGAAACATACTTTTTCCTGTAGCAGAAAACAAATTGGGTTCCCTAACTATTGAACAGGCTGAAAACAATTGTGAGTAAATACTGGTATTTTTGTTAAATTAATAGATCTAAGGAAAAATTATGCATTTCTCTCCGTAAATGCTGAAAAGGCATTTGGAAACTCATTTAAAAAAAAATGTTTTTAACAAAGCAACTTAAAAATTATTAGATAATTCTGTAATATGACAAAATGTATATACCTCAAACCAAAATCAGTATCTTAATTTAGGAGGAAATACTAATGCCTGCTATCACCACTACTATTGGATTTGGTATTGGAGGTATTAAGCAAGCATGATCTATAAGGAGTAACAGAGACCTAAGAATTGGAAAGGAAATGATCAGACACTCCAGTTTGCTTAAGATGTGATGATATACTTTACAGGTAGCAAGAGCTTTCAGTTTTATAAATAGCATTCAACAATTAGAAAATAGAATTGGAGGGGCGCCTGGGTGGCTTAGTCGGTTAAGCGTCCGACTTTCGCTTAGGTCATGATCTCGCAGTTCGTGGGTTCGGGCCCCGCGTCGGGCTCTGTGCTGACTGGCAGCTCAGAGCCTGGAGCCTGTTTCAGTCTGTGACTCCCTCTCTCTCTGACCCTCCCCTGCTCACGCTGTCTCTCTCTCTCTCTCTCCTAAAAATAAATAAAAACATTAAAAAAAACTTTAAAAAAAAAAATAGAATTGGAGACCCCATTTTACATGAGCAGCAAAAACATAAATAAATACCTGACAAGTTTAACAACAAATGTGAAAAAATCTGCATTGCTAACGTTGACTTATGTTAAATTTAACAATTGTGTATTTAGGTAATAAAGGACACCATTCCCAATTCACATTCTTTAAATACTACTTTAAGTGATACTTTGAGAGAACACAAGTGGGAGCGGGGCAGAGGGGGAAAGAGGAGCTGAAGCAGGGCTCTGGGCTGACAGATGAGCCCGATGTGGGACTCAAACTCCTAAATCTTGAGGTAGGTCACAACCTGTAAGTCAGTTGCTCATAGGACTGAGCCACCTAGGTGCCCCTAAATGATACTTTTCAAAGCAAGACTTCTAGAGGTAGGATCTTTAATATTTGCATATGTCTTAATGAGATCATAGTTGTTCAGAGAGGTGAAATGAGGAATTTTTCTGCCTCACCCATCCTCCCAGGTAGATATTTTTGTTGTTTTCTTCTTAATCATTGCTTAGGTTTTATACTATTTTGCTGTGGTTAATCATCTCATCTTAATTGTTTATTGTTTGGATGCAGAAATGTTGACCTCAATAATTTGTAGGTAAAACAAACACTTCTGCTACAGTGACACTCAAAATCTGAAGCGTTGATTTATTTTCTTAAGGCTTTTTTTAGTAGCTGCTTACAAAGTAAAAAACCTACATGAAGAGATAAATTCTCTTTTTGCAATGAATTTTTTAAATAGCATATTTGTTTCTTAAAAAAAAAAAAAAATCATACCAAGAGTTTCGGGTATCAAATTCAAATCTTCTCCTACCGGAGCGCAAGTGAATGAATATTCACTACTTTTTACTTGTGTTTTAAGTCATCATTTCTTACTCCTTTCATATTCAGACTCCGTTTTTCTAGATCATAATGAGCCAGTAAGTGATAGGTTTCTATCTCCTTAAGGTTCAGAAGTTTAGTTAAAACAAATGCAAAGTATTACATCTAAATAAAAAGTACAGGTTTTAATCAAATTGCCAGTGACTTTGGTTTCTTGAAGTAGAGAAAAGTTTGTTACTGTTGCTATTCAAATATTCATTTAATATTCAACTGCAACTGAAACTGATCATTTAAACATGATTTTACTTTTTCCAAGAATCCTGTAACATTTATGTTAATTATGTTTCAACTATTGCAGTAATTTAAATTTGTTCCTTTAAGGAAGATTTCCAAGTGTCATTTTTAAGAAAAGTAATAAAAATTTATGTTGAGAACATTCTTTTTCCTTTTTTAACTTTTCAATCTTGAGTGTGGTGTTTCTTTGTGACATTCAGGTAAATGTGTGTGGCATTTAAGAAATGTTTGTACAGGGGCGCCTGGGTGGCTTAGTCGGTTAAGTGTCCGACTTTCACTTAGGTCATGATCTCGCGGTTCATGGGTTCGAGCCCCGCGTCGGGCTCTGTGCTGACTGCCAGCTCAGAGCCTGGAGCCTGTTTCAGTCTGTGACTCCCTCTCTCTCCGACCCTCCCCTGCTCATGCTGTCTCTCTCTCTCTCTCTCCTAGGAAAAAAAAAAAAAAGTTTGTACAATCAAACCATTGTAAGTTAGGGAAGAGTTTGTGAGAAAAAGTACAATTTCATTTATTTACCTGTATCCGTGAGTTCAGCAGTGAAGTTTACAGATGTTTATATTACCCGGAAAGTTATAAAGTCCAGCAGCATTCTTACCCTTTGGTAACTTAATTCAATCATGTTCAACCTTTGCTAATAATCAGCATTTTTGAAACTTTTGAAAAGACAGATCTTTAGGTCTACCTGTTATATTAAAAAAAAAAAAAACTTAATACAAAGCGAAGATTGAGAAACATTAGTTTGTAGGCTGGTAGAGGAGAAAAACATGGAAACAAATTTGGTGAATGTAATAAAACAGATAGATATAAAGAGGGATTAATTGGTTCAGAAAGGCAACCTAACAGAACGAAAAGAACACTGACTTTAATGTTAGAGCCCTACTCTCCTACTTACTCTTTAGGAGACCTTGAGCAGATTATCTGACCTCTCTGAGCCTGTTTTCTCCTCTATAAAATGGATGGTTGAGGTTAAATTGGATAGTGTATGAATAGCACCTTGTGTTGTACCTATTACATAATAACTTAATAAATATTGGTGATATCACTTCACAGAAAACTTCATGCCTGAGTAAGTTTTGGGGTTTTTTGTTTTTTTTTTTTTAATTTTTTAAGGGTTTTTTTTTTTTTTTTTTTTGAGACTGCATGAGTGGGGGGAGGGGCAGAGAGGAAGACACAGAATCTGAAACAGGCTCTGGGCTCTAAGCTGTCAGCACAGAGCCTGATGTGGGGCTTGAACCCACGAACTTTGAGATCATGACCTGAGCCGAAGCTGGACGCTTAACTCACTGAACCACCCAGGCACCCCCATGCCTGAATAGGTTTTGAAGGTATAGTAAATGGGTTCTCCAAACAGGTAAGAATAGGAAATTAGAAGAAATGACTTGTGATAGTGGAGGAACCAGGGGATAATTTTGTCTGGATATAGTAAAGCGAGAACATCTTAGCCATGGGTAGGATAGGAATTTCAAGTGGACTCTAGTAATCCTGGCCAAAATAATGAGACCCTGAAATGAGACCCTATTGGTCATGTGATGTTAAAACAAATATAATAAGAAATATCAAAGATTTAATTTGTGGGAGGAAGATGGCAGAGTGGGGAGCAGTCAGGCTATCACTCTGATTTCTGGACTTAGAATTCAGAATATTGTATAGGAACAAGTAGTTTCTGTTCTCTGAGTACAGGTTGACTTCAGTTTTGGAATTGGAGAATACAAGATCTCTTTGGGACAAAGATACACAGAAAGGCATTTGGGTAGACAGATGTCGAGGTTGGGCAGCCTATAGATTGGGGTTTCAGCATTATGAACATATAAAAACAAAAGGTGGGTGAGATCTTTCTGGGATAAGAATATGGGGTGGCCAAGGCCTGGGAAACACTGAAATGTAAGAAGAAAGCAGAAAAAGACAGATCTATTGAAGGAGGAGAAAGGATATAAGAGGCAAGAGGAGAATCCAGAGAAAATGCCTTTCCAAAACTTTTTTTCACTTAAATATGTGTTTTAGACCCCTTTTCCTATTAGTAATGTAGCTTTATCTTTTTTTAATGACTATACTTTTTATTTACCTAACTCTTCATTGATAAATGTTCAGTTGCTTCTTAAAACAATGCAGGAATTAACATTTCTGTGGAATCATCTTTGTGTACTTACATGAATGCTTCTGTAGGATACATTCTTGAGGATGAAATTAGTCCAAAAAAATATGCATTAAAATTTGTGATGTTTTGCAGAGTTGCCTGGAGTATGAACCAACATGTACTCTGACCAATAGTATCTTTAATTTTATCCTTAAATTGGCTTGCTTCCTAGATTGAGGGTATTATGAATTTGAAAAATAAATAGTATTTTTATTTAATGCAAAATTCTGTGAAGAGAAAACACTTTCATTTTATCAAATTACTTGGTTCATTCAAATAATGTAATTTAAGAATGTGTTTTGTCCTTGTACGTACTGGATCAAGGAGGAGTTCTTTGTTTTGAAAGAAGTTCTGTTTCCTCCTCTTATATGCTGGAGGCCGTAATTGGATTTAGAGAAAGTGGATCAGAAGGAAAGAGAATGATAGTATTAATGTGAGGGGGATCAAACCTTGAGCAAAATTGATGCATGCAAACAGTTCTTGTTATGGTAGATCTACATTACTAATACAAATTCTGTGCTGAGATTGTTGCAAAGAGGTATGTTGAAACTTTTTTTTTCTTGTATCAAACTTTAAACAATGGCTATAAGACTGTAAAATGAGTTTCCTGTCAAACTGGTTAGAGGAGAATTGTCTTAGAAAATACCCAGAATAGAAATACTGCAGAAGTTTTAAGTCACCTTTTTTTTTAATGTTTTTTTTTTTTTTTATTTCTAGGAGAGAGAGAGANAAATATTTTTTTGTTTTTCTAGGAGAGAGAGAGAGACAGCGTGAGCAGGAGAGGGTCAGAGAGAGAGGGAGTCACAGACTGAAACAGGCTCCAGGCTCTGAGCTGGCAGTCAGCACAGAGCCCGACGCGGGGCTCGAACCCACGAACCGCGAGATCATGACCCAAGCGAAAGTCGGACGCTTAACTGACTAAGCCACCCAGGCGCCCCAAAGTCACCTTAAATTGTACTGCTTACACGTTCTAAAGATTAAAAAAAGGACAGATTTTAAATTTTTTTAATAACTTGACATTGTTCATAATGTCTATATGGAAGGGCTTATCTTTTCCTAACCCCAGTGGTACTAGGAGAAATTGTTGGTTTTGGTCATTTTCTCTAAATTCTTTAGTGTCCTTTTTGGTTTTTTTGGTTTTACTTAGGGTTATGACCTATTTCTGGTTTGTAAACTTAGGTTTGTAAAATCAAGTTAGGGAATCATGACCAACTTTTTATGATAAAATGAAATAGAACTAAAAATATCAAAAGAGTACCCAGTAAGTAAGGTTATGTACTGTTTGGTGAAGTGTTATGTTTTGTTTCGTTTCTTTCTTAATGTATATATGTACTTTGTGGGTCATCATGCAAAATATATTTCTCTGTGGGTTTTGGGAGGGAAAGTTTAAAATTCTGCTTTATATGAACAGCTATTCTCAAGTCCTTTCAAACCAAAAGTATAACAGTATATTGCAAATAAATGTTACCTTTTTTGTTGTTGTTACCCTTTAGCCTTTCTACTTCTCAGGAGAAAAACTTTAAGCCAAGAACAACATCATTAAAAGGTCAACCACCTAGAATTTGTTTGCTATGGGAATTCCATCCATAGTTTCCATGAAGGTTATCAGTCCATATAGACCTACTTGTGGCATTACCTCTGTGTGTGACACACATGTACACTCTTGAGCACTGTTTTGGAATGTGTTTATATTTGATTTTTCACATTTCATATAAAGCTTCTATTTTATAATTCACCCTAAGAATGTCATTATGTTATTATCTGTGGATGATTTATGACTTTTTAAGCCTGGTTCATTGTCTGGTTTCCTTCTATTGCCTCATGTGTTTCTAGGTTATCTTTTCCTCAATTTGATAGGTGGTCAGGTAACAAAGGAATAAATAGCACTTAGCAAAGACAATTTGTAAAGTAAATGTTCTGTTACATAGATCATATTTTAAGACCAAATTTGTGTTCTAGATTATCTAGAACCCTGTCTGCATCCTTTCTCATTAGCTCAGATAATTGAGTTCTAACTGCATTTGGTTGCAGTTTTAGACCTTTTTGCTAGATGCTTTTTCTCTGTAAAAGGTGAGTTGCTCTCATGGTAGGCATTTGTAGTATAGAGAGTAACACCGTCAGAGGACGGGCAGCTGCCAAGGTACACATTTTAGTTACAGAAAATCCATAAAGTAGGGGCTTTTTTGTTTTCAGAATACCATGGGATCTTTGTTTAACTTCTCAGTCTTGACCAGAATTTAAATCTAAAGCTTTATAACAAGAAATTTCTTTCAAAACGTGTCTGCTGTTCGTGTCAGCTGATTGCAACTCTGTGGGAAATTTTACATGAAGTACTAAAAACAGTTGCTGGGAGTGGAGAACAAGAGCAGGGGAAATTAGTTGGGCCAGCCAGAGTCCCGGTCCCGCTCCGGAGATACCGGCTGACCCCTCCACTTCACGGTGAGAAACTCCTCACAGTCAAAGCAGATAGTCATACTAGCTGGCCTGTCTAAAAGCTGAACAAATTTTTGTACTTTTGCTGTGTTGCTTAGCTTGCATTTAAGTATTCCCCCTTTCAGCTTTTTTTTTTTCCAGACTGGTGCAGCACAGACGATTGGATTTGTTTTTACATGTGCTACATTTCAGGCTGGCCCCTCTCAGATCATACTTCCCTTGACTGAATTTAGGTGTTTGCTTACTGACTTGGAGCATCACAGCTAGGGTTATAGAAATCTAGTGGGAGGCGGAGGAGGAGACGGAGACCGTTCGAGTGTGGTCAGTGGAATACATGGCCCAGCCAGAACAATAGCTGTGTATTCAGTTCCTCCCGTGCAGCAGGCCCTGTGGATGCAGTGGGTCAACAACAGAGGCCTATGCCTGCACAACATTTCCAGTCTTTTGAGCTCAAGTAAAGTACCTCTTGCAAGAGCAGTTTCAGTGGAGTGGTAGGATGGAAGCCAGATTGTGCTGGCTTGAGGAGTGAGTGGGAGGTTAGGAAGTAGAGATAGCAAATAGACAGGGCCCTTTGAAGAAGTTTGGTGGTGAGGAGGAGGAAAGCTAGAAGGATACAGAAGGGAAGAGTTTTTGTTTTGCTCTCATTTGGTTGAGGTTGAAAGACTCTTGAACACTTACAGGCTAATGAGAAAACCTCAGTAGAGATGGAGAAATTCAAAGGGTCCCCTGAGTAAGCAATTCAGAAAGAGAACAGAAGGTCCAAGGGTTATCTCTAGACACTATTGTAAATGTAAGTAAGATTTTAGTGAAAGGAAATGAAACTGAAGTAGTTCCGGCTTTTAGATTCTGTTTTCATTGTAAAGTTTCTGGGATATTAGGGTGGAAAATTAGAGTGGCTCATTTGTTCTGCAACTGTGTAATAAGAGCAGAGAGTACTAGAGAAGAAACTTTCCAAGGGCTGATGCACCTGTCCTCATTGCTGCTTTTATTTTGTTGTCATTGTTATCAGCAGTTATCCAATATTTATTCTGTTTCAAGTTGAAGTACCTTTTTGGGATTAATCGTAATCTCTCAAACATGGTCGGTTGATATGAAGAGTTAAAGGTAAAACAATTTCAAATGTTTTTATTTATCTTGTTTAATTTTTACTATACAGCTATGTAAACATAAGCAAAAAGTCTTAGGGGTTTACATAGAAATTTAAAACACACGGTGAAAGGAAAGCTCTTTCTTAGAAACTTCTGAAAACTATCTTCTGTAAGATATCCCGTGCCTCTGTTTAGCAACAGTCATTGAAGAGTGAATGTGTCTTGCTGCTTATGTTGTCATTTACATCATGTGTATGATATTTGTACTCTTGTGAATCATCCTTAGTGACGTCAAAATCCGGAAGACAGAAAATTTGGTTATCACTTTTGGCAGTCTGGCCTTTTGAGGATGATCAACTTAGTTATAAAGATATTTTGCTGATTGTTTCATTCTTTACCACATTTTTACCACTGTGTACATTAATATTAAAGAAGACATTCACCTCTTTATTGATTATTAGTTTGTAAGCATCTTATTTTCTCCTTCCAAATTGTAGAAGTTTCAAAAACCTTTTTCTGAACAACTCAGAAAACTTTACAGGATGATTCCTGTAATTCTCATATTTGCTGTCAGTTTCTGCAGTAATGCATCTTTCAAGTATTGGCTTCTGACTGATTTACCACTTACAAGTTACACTACCGTGAGGAATCATTTAACCTCTAAACTTGTATTTATTCATCTGTAGAATGAAGATAGTAATTCCTACCTCATAGCATAGTATAAGGACTATATGAGAATTCATGAATGCTTTTTACATAGTATCAACACATAGTAAGCATTGAATAAATATTATTAACTTTGATATTGGTATAAGAAAATGAAAGCACATGGAATATACCTTTTTTTCAACAAGTGTTTTAAATAATACTGCAGGTTATTCTGTTGATGACATTGATACAGTTGATATCTATGATGTCTTGGAGTTTGGTTTTTAAATTTGAGAGAGAGAGAACACATGGGGGAGGGGGGGGAGAGAAGCCCAAGTAGCCTCTGCACCATCAATGTGGAGTGCGATGTGGGGCTTGAACCCACAAACTCTGAGATCATGACCTAAGCCGAAATCAAGAGTTGGACACCCAACTTACTGAGCCACCAAGGTGCCCCTTGGGTTTTTGTTTTTAAATCAGCAAATTCGAAGGAAATCTAAGATCTCTTAAAAATGCCCTGCTTTGGAATTATGGAAGTTTGATTAAATAATCTTGACATTTATAGCCTATATTAAAGGAAGTCCTAAAAACACAACAATAATTCTCAATTTTTTACTAAAAAGCATCTATTTTTAGGGACTTCCTTGTCAGCTGCCATTGAACAATAAAATGCTGGAGACAAACCACTCAAAAAGAAAATTTATCAATTTTGTTGATTTTAAATTTTAGAAGCATGAAAACTTTAGTGACATCATGCATGGTCCAGTCATCTCTAAATGTATCAAAAACCAGAAAGTTAACTAAAATCCCTGTCTTCCTGTGACTCAGAGGGCTCCTAGTTTCTTCATGACAAGATGATTCTTAAGCAGAAATGTAGGCTGGACAGATTCATTGACAGTACATTTTGATAGTATCTTACACTCCAGTAAGGATATTATAGTAAAGATTTGAATAATTTGACTGCAGTGGCCGCCGACATTGGTAATGCAAATAGATGATGATAATTGCTCTTATAACATTTTCATTCATTTTTCTAAAAATCTACATTTTCCACCATCACTTACCCAAGTGATTTAACAGGTGAATCATCAAAAACCTCAGGCATCATGGTAAAAAGGGAGCAATTTGTGTGTGTGTGTGTGTATGTATGTGTGTGTGTGTGAGTGATTACTAAACCTTGCTAATGTAGTTTGTACCATGTAAAGTCCGTAGCACAATTTCAGATACAGTATTTGTATTCTTTTTTCTTACCACCATCCTTCCTGCTTGTGTTCTTCTTCACCCTCACCCCCATTCCAGTCCCTATAAAAATAAGTTTGGAGTGAAAGGTTCTCAGTAAAGCTGAGGATTATATAATCTAGATGTGCTTCTCTGACCTTGAAAGTTGATGTACACGTTGATACAGTTTGGCTGGTGCCCTATATAATGTGGCAGTTTCTCTGAGTTTTTAGCTTGTCTAGAAAGTTCTCTCAGTGTTTGAATCTGGGAAATTCCTAAAGGGCCTATTAGGGACCCCACCACTACCACCAAATGTGAGCCCAAGGCCCCCCGTAGGCTGTTAATTCATTGTGTCGATGATGGAGGACAGAGGATGGTCAAGGACTAACTCTTATTCCTCTTTCTTAGAGGAATATGCAGAATCCTTTCCATTCCAACGAGGCACCTTCTTAGAAGCCTTTATTCTCTTGGTCTTTCTCTAAATGGATAGTATCTACAGACGGTTTATTTCAAATTAAGCAACTTCTCGGTTGTATTGTGCTGTTCTCCTCATCAAAACATCCATCTTCTTTTTTTCCAGGTTTTAAATTCTAGTTGGCTAAAATGATAAAATGGTTTCAGGTGTTGAATTTATTTTTTTTTTAATTTTTTTGCATTTATTTATTTTTGAGAGACCGACAGAGCGTGAGCCGGGGAGGGGCAGAGAGAGGAGGAGACACAGAATCCGAAGGAGGCTCCACGCTCTGAGCAAGCATTCAGCACAGAGCCTGATGCACGGGGCTCGAACCCACAAACTGAGATCATGACCTGAGCTGAAGTCGGACACCAGACTGAGCCACCCAGGCGCCCCTTCAGGTGTTGAATTTAGTGATTCGTCACAACAAGCGCCCTCCCTAATACCCATCACCCCAGGTACCTGGGAAGTTTAGTCTGTTAAGCTTGAGACTCTTGATGTCAGCTCAGGTCACTATCTCATGGTTCGTGAGTTTGAGCCCAACGTTGGGTTCTGTGCTGACAGTGCATGCAGAGCCTGCTTGAGATTTTCTCTCCCTTTGCCCCTCCCCTGCTCTTTCTCACCTCTCTCTGAATAAATAAATAAACTTAAAAGAAAAATAGCCATCACCCATTTAGCCCATCCTCTACCCACCTCTCTTCATCAACCTTCAGTTTGTTCTTTGTAGTTAAGAGTCTCTGTGGTTTGCTTCCTTCTTTTTTTCCTCCCTTCCCCTTGTGTTCATCTGGTTGTTTTCTTAAATTCCACATATGAATGAAATCCTACAGTATTTGTCTTTTTCTGACTGACTTATAAAACCTCCATCTTTTAACTGAGTCCGTTGAGCTGATTGAGTCCCTTGAGAGGCTATGTTCTCAGTCCTTCAACCTTGGGTATTGTTTTGTATTTTCCAGGGATGGGTTATAGAAATCGGCAATAAAGTCAATGTCCTGTATCTTTAGTGTGGTTAGTAATATATTTCTTACATGACCTATTCTTTCACTGACCTTCTAAAGTATATGCAGAGTCATGTGAATGTTTGTGCCACCCAAGCAAACATTTACTTAGATTTTTGTTAAGGGTAGATTATGATTTGAACCACAGACTTGGTGAAGTTAAAATGTGATGATAGTTGATAGCTTGCTGAGGCACAGAATGTGATGGTCTGTTTTCTGTAATCCTCACAAAGGCATTAAAAGGAGGAAATGCTAGCCCCCTTTCTCTGGATAGGAAACTAAAGCTCAGAGAGGACAATCTCCTATAACTCGTAAATGAGGAAACTGGAACCTGAACCTAGGATCTGTTTGATTCTGAGTCTAAGATCTTCCACCTATACCATACTCCCTCTTGAGACCTATATATATTACCTTAAATCCCAGAGATCAGCAAAGTATAAATAAGCAAAACTTTTTTTTAATAGAATGGTATGTTTATTGTCACATGCATTTGTGACTCCATTCGTAATGGAGTCACGTAATCTAAGTATATTGATCTGAGAAGCATTTTTTGATGCATACATATAGCAAAGTACACAAGTCTTAAGTACACAACAGGATGAATTTTTACATATACCTGTGTGATTAGTACTTGATTGAGATAATTGTATTATTAGCATTCACCAGGCTCTTTTATGTCCTCTTCCAGTCAGTACTATACGTGCTATAGTAACCCCTATTCTGAATTATCACAGTAGAATAGTTTTGCCTGTTTTGAACTTCCCAGAAATGGACTCCCATAATATGTATTTTGTGTGTATCTGGTTTCTTTCACACATCTGTGGTAGTTATCCATGGTGTTGCATATAGTAACAATTCATTTCATTGCTGTGTACCCCATTGTACCTATATACTATGTTTTGTTTTAAGCATTCTGTTAATTTGGGTTATTTTCAGTTAAGGATAAAGTTGTCATGAACAATCTTGTACATGTCTTTGAGCGCATGTTTGTACTCAATTTTGCGGAGTATATACCATGTACAGTTTTAGAAATACTGCCAAACAGTTCTTCAAATGGGTATACCAATTTACACTCCAGTCATTAAAGTATGAGAACACCAATTTTTCCATACTGTTGTCATCGGTAGCTATGGGTAATGTTTTAATTTTAGCTGTTCTAGTGGGTGTGTGATAGCATTGAAACTGGTTAATGTGCATTTCCCTGATGACTTTTCATATGCTTGTTAGCCTTTTGGATATCCTCTTTTGTGATTTACTTGTTCATATATTTTGGTCCTTTTTCTTTTGGGTTGTCTCACATTGATTTGTAGGAATTTCTTATATATTTTGCATATGAGTTTTTTGACAGTTACATGTAACCATAAGTATTTTCTCCTGTGCAGTGGCCTGCGTTTCCACTCTCTTAATGCTATTCTTTAGGTGGACACAGGTTTTAAATCTTAATGAAGTCCAAATTATTTTCTCTTTTATGAGTACTACTTTCTATGTCTTATTTAAAACACCTTGTCTTAGGGGCGCCTGGGTGGCTTGGTCGGTTAAGCGTCCGACTTTCGCTTAGGTCATGATCTCGCGGTTCGTGGATTTGAGCCCCACGTCGGGCTCTGTGCTGACTGACTGCCAGCTCAGAGCCTGGAGCCTATTTCAAAGTCTGTATCTCCCTCTCTCTCTGACCCTCCCCTGCTCACGCTGTCTCTCTCTCTCTCTCNTCTCCCTCTCTCTCTGACCCTCCCCTGCTCACGCTGTCTCTCTCTCTCTCTCTCTCTCTCTCTCCCCTAGAAATAAAAATATTTAAAATAAATAAATAAATAAATAAAACACCTTGCCTTCCCTAAGGCCATGAAAATAATTTCTTAAGTTACCTTTTAGAAGGTTGCTTTTAGAAGGTTGATTGGTTCTTTTACCTTTTAGGCCTGCAATCTGTCTGGAGCTGATTTTTGTGTGACATAGTAGGTAGATTCAAAGATTGATTCCCCTTAGTGGATATTACTTGATCTAAGCACCATTTGTTGAAAAACAAGACTGTCCTTACCTCACCACACTGCTCGTATATTTATTATCCCATGACTATGTAGCTTTAAACTGAGTCTTGTTATCTAGTGGTTGAAGTCCTCTAACCTTGTTCCTCTTGGGAAACTGTTTTTAAATTCCCAGATAGTCTTAGGAGATAGTTAGCCCCAGTCTTCCTTTGAGGTCTCTACCTTCCCAGACCCACCTTTCCACTTGACCCCAAAGCTTTCCATCTACGGATTCACCATCTCTTCTTTTCCGTGACCATTTCAGGTTTGAGGATAGAACTCTTTGAGCAGGTGTGGCTTCTTTTCTTGCAAGAGATTAACATTGAATCACTTTGACCTATTGTATGCCTTGCTACCCTGGCTGCTAATCTGGTGCAGGACTCTGTGTTCCTCTGCTGATTGCTACTAAACTTCTGGATTGTTCTCCTCTGTATTGGACTTCTTATATTAGAAGTCCCGAAATTAAGATCCTTTGATTTTCATGGTGTGTAGTCCCAAAGGTCTTTTTTGGCTTGCATTTATATTTACTATTTTTCACTTACATAGCCCCCTAGTCTCTGTATAAGGATGTGATTTCCCATGGACAGATCTCCACAAAGTGCAGGAAGTCTGCCCAAATTCTGTATCTCATGCTCTAACTAACCTTAGAATCCCCCATTTACTACCCAAGCATGAAAGCTTCATGTCTTTTTGTGTGTACTATGGCTTGAATCTTTCCTAGATACTCCTGTTGTTTCCTAGATACCCTCTAAGAGGTCTTGAAATAAGCAGGCATAAAAATGAGAGTGGAACACATCCTTCTCCACACACACTGCACATGTGTGCACATGTTTGTTCAGATTATAAAGAAATTAGACCACTGTTTAGAAATCCTTATGGTGTGGAGTAAGTTGTCCATTAAGAAGGATGAAGAAACATTTTTTAAGGTTCCTATGTGCCAGGCACAGTATTAAAGTAGCTCATCTGTCTCTCTTTCCTGTTAGGTAGGAATAGCTAAATTCCATATTTTCTGTGTTTAAAAAAAAAAAAAAAAAAAGCACCTGGGTGGCTCAGTCGGTTAAGCATCTGGCTCTTGATTTCATCTCAGGTCATACTCTCATGGTTGTGGGAACGAGTCCCTGCATCAGACTCTGTGCATGATAGCATGGAGCTTGCTTGAGATTCTCTCTTCTCTCTGCCCCTCCTCCTGCTTGTGCGTGCTCTCTCTCTCAAAATAAAAATTTTTTAAATTAATTCATATGTTAATTCACCATACAAATAATACTTCAATTAACAACAAATCATACTTCAACTAACAAATTTTACTGAGTTGGCCTGGACACGGAAGAATTTTTTTTGGAAAATTTCACGCCGCCTCCACACTGGCTGGTTGGCATTCTTGACTGAAACTTGAGAGTGGCATTCTCTTAGATTTTGAAGGATGGGTTGGGCCAGAGCCAAGACTTACTGAAGGGGAATATGCCGCCCAAGTTCTTCCCATCGATAGGTGACACAGTTTTGAGAAATATGGAAATGTTCATAGTGTAGGAGACGGACAGAGCCTGCTGCATCTAGGAGAAGAGAGAGTGCTTTATGAGAGGAAGAAAAACTTCTCTATGTTGTTGGTTTGTTTGATTACAAAGTTTCTTTTTCAGATCTTGGTATTTCCTTAACCTCTGAGTTTGAAATAGGCCTGAACCAATGAAATGTTTTCATTTTTCAAATAATGAAAAGCTTTAGGAAAAACAGGTTGACCATGAACAGATTCTACTAATAAGAAACATCACAGGGGGTTCTTTAAAAGTAAAGTATTGTGGGAAGCTGAAGTGGTACAGCACTCTGAAAAATAGTTTGGCAGCCTTTTCCAAAACAAACATGCACTTACCATAGAACCCAGTAATCACACTCTTGGACATTTATCCCAGAAAATAAGAACTTCTGTTCACCACAGAACCTGTACATAAGGGTCGTTAGCATCTTTATTATATATACTACTTAAAGATATTGTTGATACATATATCATTAATATAGTATGTATACTATTTATAATAAAATACAGGAAATAACTCCTGTCATTCAGTTAACGAGTGGTTGAACAAAGTGGTATATCTGTACCATAGAATACTACTTTGCAAAGAACGACTTGATACATGCAATAACCAGGATGGACCATCAGAGCATTATACCTTGTGAAAAAAGTCAACTTCAAAAGGTGTTGTATACTGAATAATTTCACTTACATAACTTTTGAAATGACAAAACTATGGAAATAGAAAACAGATCATGGCTGCCCAGGGTCGGGGGGAGGGAGTAGTTCTGTATCCTGATAGTTGTGGTAGTTACACAAATCCTATACATGGGATAACATTGAACAGAATTATGCACGAACACAAGTGGATGCAAGTTTTTGGGTTTTTTTTTAATGGTTAAGACAATGACGTCTGTAGTCTAGTTAATAGCAATGTACCAACAGGGTCAATTTTCAATTTCCTATTGTACTGAAGCTACTTAAGATTCACCATTAGGGGAGCTAGGTGAAGGGTGTGCAAATGTCTACTATGTTTATAACTTTGTTAGTCTTTTGTTTCAAAATTAAGCATTAAAAAAAATGTGTTGTACACCTGTGTTCATAGCAGCATTATTCACAGTGGCCAGAAGGTGGAAGCAACCCAAATGCCTACGACATACAGTAATAGATGCATACAATGAAATTATATTCAGCCTTTAAAAGGATGAACTTCTGACACAGGCCACACAACATGTACCTTGAGGACATCATGCTAAATGAAATAAGCCAATCACAAAAGGACAGATCCTGCGTAATTGCACTTACATTTGGGTACCTAGACGGGTCAAATTCATGGAGACAAAATAGACTGGTGATCGCAGGAGCTGGGAGGAGGGAGAATGGGGAGTTACTGTATAATGAGTATAGGAAACATTTTAATATTTTGGAAGATTAAAGAGTTCTAAAGATGAGTGCTGGTGATGGTTGCACAACAGTGTGAATGTACTTCATGCCACTGAAAGGTACATTTAAAAAAAGTCCGTTTCTAAACTTTTTAATAGTAAATTTTATGATATTTCGTCACAATTTTTAAAATATGTAAGTAACACATGTTTATTATACAGTGTGCATATTTAAATTCAAACGTAAATTTTTTTCATTTTCGTTTTGAGGTGATTGGTGATCACAATCCCATAAAAGTTGCAAGTGCAGTACAAATAAGTCTTTATCTGGAGTAATCTGGGACTGTTACCAACCTGATGTGCCATCTCTCCCTAGCATGTTAGTATGCATTTCCTACAACCAGAGACATTCTCTTATTGTAACCACAATACCACCCTCAAAAACAAAAAATTAGCATCAGTGCTTTTCTGCTATCTAATCCTTGGACTCTACTCAGGTTTCACAGTCATTCCAGTAATGACCTATACAGAAAGGGAAGCCAGTTGAAAATCAAGTGTTAAATTTACTTGTCATGCCTCTTAAGAATTGTTCCAGATTGAAGACCACTAAAATTTTTCCTTAATTTTCATGACAGCGATACTTTTGAGGATTACAGGCCAGTTGTTTTGTAGACTCACTCTCAATTTGAACTTGTCTGAAGTTACCTCATGGATCGATTCAAGTTATGTATTCTGGGCAGGAATATTCCAGAAGTGATCCTGTGTTCTTGTTGCATCTTGTCGGGTGATGCAGGATTTCACTATTCCCGTTGCTAATGTTGTTCGCTTTGATCGTTTGAACTATCAGCTCTCACCACTGTAAAGTTACACTTTTTTTCCTATATAATTGAGTATGTTGTGGGGAGGTATTTTGAAACTGCAGTATCTTAACATGTTTATATCTGAGAGTGTTGATTATTTTATTCAGTGGATTGTAATCCATTACTATCTTGATTTTGATGCTTAAGTTATCACTAATTTTACCAGTAGGAATCACTTCAAGCTGCCTTTTGTGTCCTTTTGACCTGCTGCATCATTGTGAATGCTTTTAAATTAAAAAAAAAAATCATCATATGAATGGCTACATAGTATGCTATTGGAAGGATAAAGCATAATTTGCTTAAATAACCCCTTTGGAACATTTTGTTTTATTTTTAAGGAAAAAAAGTGTGGTATAGCCAGATTGCCCTCTGAAATCCTTCTAACAATTTACACAGCCACCAGCAGTATGTGTGTGCAAATGTCCTTTTTGCCACACTGACATTAAAAATCAGTATTTTTAAATAATAGGAACTTCATAATCACAGAGAAACTGTTAGAGGTCAAATAACCCTGTATACTTAAGCATTGGAATGGGTTTTCAGGACTCTGGACAAAGGAGAAAACTGCGGTTTATGTGTATCTTTTCTTTTTTTCCTTTTCTCATTTAAAGAGCAAAAAACAAAAAAGGTATCTTGGAAGTAAAGCCGTCATTCCCTTCTTTATGATGCTGATTTTGTAAGGAAGACCATTTAAAATAGATCTATTACAATAGATCTTTTACTTTTCTTATGATTTGCTCAATTTCTTTCAAATGACTCTCAATGACTGACCAGTCACTGACCTCAAAGATCCTTTTCAAAATTCTGAAGCCATTCTCTGCTAACCAGCTGTATGACCTTTGAGAAAGTTGCTCACCAGTAGACCTAATTTTCCTCATATTTAATTAAATTAAGTGGTTTGTAAAGTACCTTCTCCCTAAAGTTGGAAGATTTTATGAAACTTTATTCTGAGAGTTGGAAGGAAGTGGTGGTTTTGGTTTTTGGGGTGTACAAAACTGAGTTTTGTGTTGAGGTATTCATGTATCTAACTTAGCAACTTGTGAGTGGCAGAAAATACCAATTCTTTGGGCTTCAGTTTAGTTCATTGGAAGTATCGCTTTATAGGCTGGTTTTATTCTAGGGCTTTTGTTGTTAATTATCCCTTTACTTTTAATGTAAGTCTGTATTAAGACATTTTTGACTAGCTGGAACAGGGTAACTCAAACATAGCTTCCATTCAGGAGTTATATAGAGAGGGGAACCTGGCTGGCAAATAAATAAGTAAATAAGTACATTTTAAAAGAGAAGTGAAGAAGATATCCTAAACTAATAGATATGGGAAGGATCACTCAGTAAATGGGATTAGGATAATTGCTTGGTTTTGTTTGAAAAAATTACTTAGACCTTTGCTTTTTAGATCATATACCGAATTTCTAGATGTATTAAAAACTAAATGCAAAGAAAACCACCTAAAAGTGGAAAAAAATAAAAGTGAATATTTATTAAATCTCAAGCTTACATGAAAGCAAAATAATGAAAATTACAAGTGAAAAGTTGAATTGATTTGACCCCATAAAATTTAACTTTGGAAAACAGTTTGACAGTTTCTTATAAAGTTAAACTTAATGTGACCAAGCATTTGCATTCTTGGGAATTTATCTTAGAGAAGTAAACACTTGTGGTCCAATAACAATCTGTATACACATATTCTTAGCAGCTTTACTTGTAATTGTAAAATACAAGAAACAACCCAACAGCTCTAAATTGAGTAAACCGAGGAACAATCTGTGGTACAGCGATATAATGGAATACAACTTGACAATAAAAATGAATGAATTCTTGACATGCAACAATATGGATGGATTTCAAGGGCATTAAGCTGAGTGGGGGGGAAAACTCCCAGAGAATTACATATTGTATAATTCTCTTTACATAATAAGTACTTGTGAAGTAGCAAAATTATGGAGAATAGATCAGTGACTGACAGGAGTTAGGGCTTAGGGGAAGGTGTGAATATTGAGAGGTAACACAAAGGAGTTTTGTGTTTTTTATTTTTTTATTTATATTGAGAGAGAGAATCGGAGTGTGGGGGAGGGGCAGAGAGATAGGAAGAGAGAGAGAATCCCAAGCAGGCTCTGCACTGTCAGCTTGGAGCCCCATATGGGGCTCAAACCCACATACCGCAAGATCAGGACTTGGTGAGATCAGGAGTCAGACACTTAGCTGATGGGGCCACGCAGATGCCTGGAGGGAGTTTCTTTATATTGATGAATATTATTGAACTATTTTTGCAGCAGTTCTTATCCTACTTGTAGTGGTGGTTACTTGAATCTAATCTGCATATGTGATAAAATTTCATAGAATTACACAAATAAATTGATCAGATCTAAAGTGTGTAACTGAGTTAATAGTGTACTGATGTCAGTTTTCTGGTTTGATCATGTGCTGTAGTTATTTACCACATTATCAGTGTGGGAAACTGGTTGGAGTAAACCTGAGAGTTCTGTATGTACTGTTTTTGCCACTTAAATGATTTCAATATTGAAAGTTATAAAATAAAATTGACTTAGGGGCACCTGGGTGGCTCATTCTATTAAGTGTCTGACTTCAGCTCAGGTCACAATCTCAGTTTGTGAGTCCGAGCCCCACATCAGGTTCTGTATTGACAGCTCAGAGTCTAGAGCCTGTTTTGGATTCTGTGTCTCCCCGTCTCTCTGCCCCTCCCATGCTCATGCTCTGTCTCTCAATAATAAATAAAAATGTTTAAAAAAAAAGATGTTTGAAAAAAGTTCACTTAAAGTGAGGTACATCCAGACAATGGAATATTAGTGCTAAAAAGAAATGAACTATCAACTATGAAAAGACATGGAGGAAGCTTAGATGCATGTTACTAAGTGAAAGAAGCTAATCATACAGTATGTACAGGGTACGTACTGTGTGACTTATGCATGTCTACATACTGTATGATTTCAACTATATGACATCCCAAAAAAGACAAAACTGTGGAGACTGTAAAAAGATCAGTGGTTGCCAGGGTCAGAGGAGAGGGAGGGATGAATAGATGGAACTGAGGGTTTTTAGAACACTGACAGTACTCTGTGTGATACTGTAATTAATGCATTTGTCCTAAACCATAGAATATACAACACAGAGCGATCCCCAATATAAACTATGGACTTCGGGTAATAGTGACATATGTCCGTTCCTCACTTGTAACAAATACCACTCTGGTGGAGGATGTTTATAATAGATGAGGTTGTGGATGAATGGGGTTGGAGAATATATTGAGATTCACTTACCATCTAATTTTGCAGTGAACCTAAAATTGCTCTAAAAAATAAACTCTGTTAAAAAAAATTGGGTCAGAAATAAACATTGAATTGGATAGCAATTATTAAAGATAAAATTGCCATGTCTTATTTATAAAGAACTCTCAAATCCATAAGGCAGGCCCTGAATCTCCAGTGGGCTAGAAAAAAGCTTGAGAGAATAAGCAAGTGCTCCAAGGGAGAATTTTGTAGATCTACTTTTGTGTTTATTCAAAATTTTCTGGAATCTCCAAATTCAGTAATGTAATACCAATGTTCTTAGAAACCTACCCTAGAAAAGAGAAATGTTTTTTGCCATTATAGCTGTGTAAAGTAATCTTCTCTAAGAGAAAAATAACTTAAAAAATAAACAGCACTGTACATTTAACATTGGTTGAATAGCTTTGAGAGAATTTTGAAAACCTTTGTATATGTAATCTGTCCACTCCAAGAAAAAAACAACTGTTTTTTTTTTTTTCCAGGTGTAAATTAATTATTTGAAAGCAGTTGAACAATGGAGCCAGACATCATTCGAATGTACTCTTCATCCCCACCACCACTAGACAATGGAGCCGAGGATGATGATGATGATGAATTTGGGGAATTTGGTGGGTTTTCGGAAGTTAGCCCTTCTGGTGTAGGATTTGTTGATTTTGATACACCAGATTATACTCGTCCCAAGGAAGAGTTTGTACCTTCAAACCATTTTATGCCAATTCATGATTTCTCAGAAAATGTAGATAGCCTTACTAGCTTTAAGTCCATTAAAAATGGTAATGATAAAGACATCACTGCTGAACTAACTTCTGTGAAAGGACAGTCTGATGTTTTGCTTTCTACCACCAGCAAAGAAATAATTTCATCTAAAACTTTAGATCCTTCCATTGATGGCATAGAAAGTCCAGGAGATTTAAATAGTATAGGGAAGCAGAGACAGAATATTGGAACACCTGAAAGTTTCTCTCCAGAAGATTTTAGAACTGATATGAATGTTGTTCATCAAAATAAGCAGTTAGAGAGCTGCAATGGTGAAAAGCCTCCTTGTCTGGAGATTCTAACAAACGGGTTTGCAGTATTGGAAACTGTAAATCCTCAGGGAACAGATGATCTGGACACTGTAACTGATTCAAAAGGACGAAAGTCTCTTAGCACTCATAGTACTGAATATAACTTAGACTGTGCACCTAGTCCTGCTGAGGAATTTGCAGATTTTGCCACATTTTCCAAAAAAGAAAGGATACAACTAGAAGAAATAGGATGTGCAGTTTTAAATGATAGAGAAGCATTAACCATTCAGGAAAATAATAAAATTAATAGAGTCAGTGAACTGAGCTCTGTAAAAGCACTATCTTTGGGTAGGAGCTTTGACGATAAAGGAGACATTGATGGAGAGGATCAGGTTTGTGTTTCAGAAATCAGCATAATGAGTACCAGAGGTTTCAGTACTGAAAAACAAGGCCTTCCAACATTGCAACAGGATGAATTTTTAAAATCAAGTGTTCAATCAAAGCCTTGGAGTTTGGCAGATTCAGCTGATAATTCAGAAGCCAGTATGAGAGAACAGTATAAAACTGAGGAAAAACTTGATTTGTTTACTTCGAAGTATGCTGACCTATGCATGGATTCTGTTAAAACTTCTGATGCTGATGATGAAGTTGGTTCTTCCAAAGAAGAAAGTAAAAAGTTTATCGATTTCCAAAGCCTCAGCGTTGATCCTACAGAAGAAAATGTTCTGGATGATTCTATAAGTGTAAAAAACGGTGATGATAGTAATGACTTTGTGACTTGCAATGATACTAATGAGGATGATTTTGGTGACTTCGGCACAGCCAGTGGCACAACTCCACCTTTTGTTACTGGTACTCAAGATTCAATGAGCGATATCACTTTTGAAGAGTCCTCAGAGCACTTTCCACATTTTAGTGAACCAGGTGATGACTTTGGAGAATTTGGGGATACAAATGCTGTGTCTTGCCAAGATGAAATTATATTTACTGAGTCCGACCTAAAACAGACTCCTGATCATTTATCAGAAGAATGTAAGTTGGCAGGAAAGTCTATCGAGACAGGAAGTGATCCTGTTTCAAAACTGGAAATTGGGCAGGAAGGTGAATTTGGAGATTTTGATTCTGTGCCAAATATCCGAGAGGACTGCAGTGCTTTTCAAGATTCTGATGATTTTGCAGACTTCAGTTCAGCTGGGCCTAGCCAAGTTGTAGATTGGAATGCTTTTGAGGATGGACAGAAAGATAGTTGCTCTTGGGCTACTTTTGGAGACCAGCAGGCTACTGAATCTCACCATCGAAAGGAAGCCTGGCAGTCACATAGGACAGATGAAAAGATTGATACTCCAGGAACCCCCAAAATGCACAGTGTCCCTTTAGCAGCTTCCAAAGGAGCAGTTGCTGGTGGCCATTTACAGAAAACAGCCACTTCAGTTCAGGTATTTACTGGTTTTCTCTGTTTTGTATGATAGGCTAATTGCTATGGAGGCTTTTAATTCAGCTTTCAGGAAGTATTTTTAAATTGGGTACCTGTTGAAGGAGTCTCTTATGACACATAATGCTTGCTTGACTTGTAGTTCAGTTACATTTTTCACAACGCTTTGGTAAACTTTATGAGAATGGTCCTACAGTAAGGAATGCTTGGTGAGGTTTTTCTTTATCTCAGGGAGTTTAATATTTACAGAAATTCATCAACTTGGTTTTTTTGATTACCATAAATATCACTTATGTAAAAATTCATTAATTAGCTAACTAGTTCAGTGAATCCTTCAGTTTTTACCTTTACAGTGATTTCACGAGAAAGTTAAACTGAGATTTAGAAGACTTTCTAAGTTTCAGAAAATGTCTCTTAATTTTGCCAATCAAAGACCTAGGAGGTTGAAGTCTAGTTTTGAGTGTGGGAGGGAGCAAGCAGAATTTGAAACCTTAACCTGTGCTGAAAGCTGTAGGGAATTGAAGGGTAGAAAAAGAATATGAGCAAAAAAGATTTGGACTTCATGATTTGACAGCTACTGAAGACCTGGGATGAGGGTATGAGAAGACTAGAACAAGAAACAGCCATAGGCTGACTTACTGTGGTTGTATTTAGTTGCTTATCATTTCTTGCAAACATATATTTATGTTTATACTTCTTGGGGAGTAAGTGTGTCAGGAAGAATATATTTACCCCCCAGCCCCTGTACTTTATCCCTTCCTGTTCCAGACTCTTTCAAAGAAGATTCACAAAGATTTAATTTGACCTAAAGTAGCCCCTAGAGATGCAGCTTTATATCCGGGTTATTCCCCAGTCCTGAGTTGTACCCTGTGCTAAACCTAACCTTTTCCTCCACCCCATTCAGGTATTGAAAAGAAAACTCCCCAGAAAGTCACTGCTTTATATTGACAATTGTTATAGGGAACACTTTGCCCACCAGCTTCTTTTAAGGATAGTGAGAATAAAATCAGAATCCCCAAACTCTTCCAGTTATCTTTTGCTAAGCAAACCATTTTCAACTGGAAATATTTCCAAAGTCTGAGTGTCAGTTGAAATGGTTATACATCATTGCTTTGATACCTTTTGATACATGAAAATACTATTATGGTATTACCAGGTGGAGTGTACAGCTAATCACTTTTAATTTGACTTTGAGTGTCTGAATAGCTTACTTTGCTAATTCAGTTATTGTATGGTTTGGCTAATATGTATATTTCCTGTTGATTAATTTATTATGAAAGTAGAAGCTTGCAAGGAATGAACTAATTATATAATGCAAAGCTAAGACTCTTGATTTTGACCCAATCCTTTCCCTGTTGAGCTTCATTTTACTGGAAGGTGACACTGGTATTGAATGATCTTTAATTTATAGCCGTAGAACTTTTAACATCATCAGATAATAAATTTCAAAATATGACCAGCTCAAAAAAAGACTTGTTTCACAAGTTGATTGAAGTTATTTATAATTTGATAATTGGATATAAGAGGCAATAAAGTATATGGGCTTTATTTATATAATACAAACCTGAGTTTGAATCTTGACACAGCCTCTTATAAGCTTTATGATTTTGGACAAGTTACTTCTGAGTTCAGTTGTTTACAAAAAGGATATAATATGTACTTCATTGGACTTTCATGAAGATAAAATGACAGTAAATTTTAAAGTGAGTGAAAAAATCCACTGAAAAATAAGAATTTTATAGTATGATTCTATTTTGTGAAGTTAGAGCAAAAAGCATGTGGATATGCCACGATCCATTAAGACTTCCTGAGATTTGTTTGGCTCGGTCCTCAGACTTTGATTTTTGCTGAATGGGTTTGGAAAATGAGCAGAACTTGGAGATGGATTTTGGAAAGGAGAAATTGTTGGAAGGGCCTGAAAGATAAGCTTAGAAGGAAGTTGAGGTAAGGAAATGGGTAAGCCCTTTTGAGTAAGAAAGTGACTGAGTTGGAAGTCCTGCTGTTGTGATCAAGGCTTATGGCCCACAGTTTCTTTCTTTTCCAGAATCTGCTGGAAAGGTACATTATCTAAGATCCAGGGAGAGGATTAGATTTACTGATTTTTTTTCTTAAAATGTTTCTCCTACTTGTTACAGTGTTGGAGACCACACAGAAATCCTCACATATTAATGATGTGAACATTAGGGTTTTAGTGGTAAAACTTAAAATGGTTTATTCCTGTTCAGTCTTAACATGGGTGCAACAATTCTGTTTTACACTGAGTGCCTTCAGTGGTTTTGTCCAAATTCTGCTTTGACAGAATGTTGTGAATCTTTTGGAATTCATAGCTTGGTTAATTCAGTTAAACAAACATGGGGAACAATTCTTTGTTTTGAGAAATGAGACAAATGGTGTACTTGTCATTTCAGATTTCTTCTGCTTTTCACTGTGACATTGTCTGAGTCCCTATTTTTTAATACTTTCCCTTTTTCAGGCTACCAAAAGGATATCTTAATATTTTAATAAAATGTATCTTCCTTGAGTCAAGAGACCATCAATTGTTGCAGCTTTATTGTTTGCTACTTAGGGAAAAGTCAACCAAAAAGAAATCTTTCATACTTAGAAAATGTTCTTCGTCAAACTAATTCTCAAATGTGGGTCTAGTAGACTCAGAATTGAAGCCTTAATAGTAAAAGTCATGCATGACCATTTATTGAGAAATACTCTACCCTTTCAGTGAATATTTTTTTCTGAGAATGCAGAGCTTAATGTGTTTCATTTTCTTGTTAACATTCTTCTGCATTACATTGTAGTGGAAAACAAGTAGTGGTATCTATGTGGTACACATTAGAAAGAGGTCCTAACTTTGCCTTTTGAGCTCAAATTCAAAACAAAACAAAATGATGATTAAAAAAAAAAAAGTTCTCCTTACTTTCAAGGCAGTCTTTCTCCCAGAAGACCATTTTGTATACTGTTTTACCAATTCGTTCGTTCTTTCTTTCCTTTCTTTATTTCCTTCCCCCCCCCCCCCCAGCATGTTAATGTTCCAGAAAGGAAAGCTGATGAAATAGCCAAGATTATTTTGTCTTAAATGTATGGTAAAAGAGGTAATATTATAAGTCCTCCATTTAACTCTGAGGTTTGGGTAAAATTTTTTAAATATTGCTGTGGATGTTATTTGAGAATTTAGGTAACTGATAAGTAATCTCTATGTTAACTAGCTATAGAAAAGGAAACTGAGTAATTGTTTCTTTATTAGCCATCTATTTGATAATGCTACGGAGAAAATGTTACTAGATGAAGATTTCTTTTGAGAGGCTTGAAAATGAAGTGTCACAAAAAGAAGGAAGAGAATTATGAATACTTTGGCTTACTTTACTTAAAATTTAATTGGTAGTGGGGTGCCTGGGTGGCACAGTTGTTGAGCGTCTGACTCTTGATTTTGGCTCAGGTCATGATCCTAGTAGGGTCATGGGATCGAGCCCCACATCAGGTTCCACACTGAGCATGGAGCCTGCTTGGGATTATCTCTGTTTCTCTGTCCCTGTCACCTGCTCACTTGCTCTTTCAAATAAAAAAAAAACCTAAACAATAAATAAATATAGTTTGTTTGCTGGAAAGTCAGCATTCTCAACCTGACTCTAAGCCTATGTTTTCACCTTCGTTTATTTAATCATCCGCCTAAGATTTGTGCAGATTTTCCTTTCTGTGGATGAACACCTGAACTTATTACTAAAAACAGAAGTAAGCAACCAAATTAAGTGGTCAAAAGGTACAAACTTCCAGTTATAAAATAAATAGGTCCTGGGGATGTACTGTATAGCATGGTGACTATAGTTAATAATACTATATTGTATATTTGAAAATCTCTAAGAAAATAGATTGTTAAAGTTCTTCTGACAAGAAAAATTTGTAGCTGTTTGTGGGATGGCTATTAGCTAGACTTGTGATCATTTTGCAATATATACATTTCAAATCCTTATGTTGTACACCTGAAACTAATGTACATCAATTATATCTCAGGGTTTTGTTTTGTTTACTTTTTCTCTTAAGTGTATTTATTTTTGAGAGAGAGTGAGAGCACACAAGCAGGGAAGGGGCAGAGAGAGAAGGAGACACAGAATCTGAAGCAGGCTCCAGGCTCTGAGTTGACAGCAGAGAGTCTGATTACACAGCTCAAACACACGAACGTGAGATCATGACCTGAGCTGAAGTCAGACATTTAACCAACTGAACCACCCAGGTGCCCCATCTCAGTGTTTTAAAAAATAAAGACAAAATCTTAATTTCTTTCTATTTACTTGAAATATTTGGATATCAATTTCTTTTGTTATTTTTCTCTCAGAAAAATGGAAATTCTGGTCTTTAATTCCAAAATAGGTAGAAATACTTTGTTAGATTTATGCACTATGCAGAAGGGCCAAACCATCTTTTTAGAGCATGGTGAATATTACAGTTGTTCAGTCTTACATAGCTTGAAATTGGGAATTGACAAAGTGTACAAGTGTAGATTGTACTTGATATCTTACTTAATATTTAATGATGGTAAGGTATAAGGTAACCTCTTAAATGGAAGATTAAATTACCCAGTGGATTTTATGTTTGTTCTAAACTTCCACTTCAGAGCAAGATCTAATGCTTATCAATGTTAGAACTATTAATGTTAATCAACTTTTGTTCCTAAGGAAGAAAAGAAAACTAACTAGAAATACGTTGAAGGAACTTTAGGAATTAGTGTCTTAAATACAAGACACTTTTAAGAAGATATGCGTGTGCATGGCATAAGACCCAGAGCCTTGGACCCTAGGTGCTGTTTTACACACCCCTTTGGAAAACTGAATGATCTTTTCAATACACTCCAGTACAGTCATTTATAAAATAGAGGTATATTTAGTATTCTCCAGAGAAACAGAACCAGGAGGATGGATGAACAGACAGACTTGGGAGGGAGGGAGAGAGAGACTTATAAGAGATTGGCTCATGTGTTTATGGAGTCTGAGAAGTACCAAATACAGTCCTAAAGCTGTCTGCAATTGATTGCATGAGGCCCATTCATATTAGAGAAGACAATCTGCTTTACCCAAGTTATCAATTTAAAGTTAATCTCATCCAGAAACACCTATACACACACACCCAGAATAATGTTTGACTAGTTGTCTCGGGCACATCATGGCCCAGTCAAGTTGACACATAAAATTGACCTTAATAAGAGGGAGTGCCGTTTTACCCTGTGTAGCATTCAGGATTTGGGGGAGACTTTTCGTGCCTGGGACCTACCAGTTGGGAAGTTCTGCATTTGTAATGTGACTTGTTTGCATCAGTTAATAAAATGAAATGGCTACTTATATACCTTCTGCTCTAAACATGGAGATACAAGAGACCTGAGAATGAGTGTAAGTGAATTCATACATGATGCTTTGCCCCCATTGATGAATTAAACCATTGGATAGTTGAGCATTTGTGCTTTTCCAGAAATCCTATCCGGTCTGAAAAAGTAATAATTGTTATTGTAGAGACATTCAAGGTAGTAAAGGACCCTGATAGGAAAACAAATATATGAGAAATGAGAAAATTGGGAAAGATAAAAGTCAGTGTACCTTGTGAGAGCAGTATAGCCAGGGCCACACATGACTTTTATATGACTTACCCATAAAAGATATTTAAAATTCTATTTTGTAACTTGGTATAAAGATGAGTATGTTAATTTAAGCTATTAAAACATTTTCATGAATCCCTAAGTGATTGTGGGCCTGAGGCCCTGGCCCTGGGTATATATAGTGAGTGCTTAAAAGCAATGCTCTGGAGTCACATTGCCAGATTCAGATGCATGTTTCACCATTAACTTGTATTAGTCACTTTCTTGAACCTTAGATTTAGAGAATAATAGTACTTACTTAAAGTCCCTCATTCTGAAAGTAAAATGAAATTGTGCATGTCAGTGTGCTTACCACATTCTCTTGTACATAATAAGTGTTCAATAAATGTTAGATATTACTGGAAAATCTCAGAAATGAACTTCTTGGAAAATGGTCTTTAAAGGTACAAAAAATCATGTTGCCAACTGCATTTTTTTTTGGTGAATGGCAGAAAGTAATAGGGGAGGCAAATGAGAATTTGTGTAGGAGTATCTCTAGTTTTGGCTATATACTCACCTGTCAAATGATTTTGAGAGAGAAGCTACTTCTTTGGGCTAGTTTCTCTTCTCAGAATAGTTTTGACAGGTTAGGAACTCTTCTGAGCACCAGGCTCTTCTCCTTTGTCCTAGCACTGGACATGAATAGAGAAAATAAAATGGACACTGGCACCTGCCTTGAATTGCATTTGACTTTCAACCCTACATTTATCAAAGCCCTCTGGTTCTTAAATGTATAACAGCCAGACGTGAGGCTGTTCACCAGGCTGAGAATTTGCTACATGTGTGATTGAATGGCATGAGTGAGTTACAGAACTGGTATTCAGCTAACCACCCACCAGTTTTCTGATCCCACATTCAAGGGAGAACTGATGACTGTTTTTCCTCTTTGACTCTGAAATTAAAGGCATTTAAAAGGCAAGTAATTGAGGGGCACTTGTGTGGCCCAGTCTGTTAAATGCCCATCTCTTGATTTCAGCTCAGGTCATGATATCATTGTTCTAAGTTCGAGTCCCACATCAGGCTCCATATTGAGTGTGGAGCTTGCTTGGGATTCTCTCTCCCTTTTTCTGTTAGCCCCTCCCCCACTTCACTCAATCTTTCAAACACTAAAAAAATGCTTATCTTTAAAAGAGAGAGAGAGACCTAGCTTGAGCTGGGAAGGGGCAAAGAGAGAAGACAACACAGAATCTGAAGCAGAATCCATGCTCTGAGCTGTCAGCACAGGCCCTGACACAGGGCTCAAACTCGCACACTGCAAGATCATGACCTGAGCCAAAGTTGGACACTTAACCAACTGAGCCACCCAGGTGCCCCAATAAACATTTTTTTTTAAAAATCCCTGCTTCTTAAAAAGATAAGTCAGGTGATTGTGAATATTCCTTAGTTTGCTATAGTTACTGTTGTAACCTCAGCTAAATAGCATGCTAAGTGTGTGGGCACTTGTTACCTTCTCATGATTTCTTTAACAAAGTAAATTGTAAATATTTACTAAAAACTATGAATTATATTGTTAGATGAAATAATTGCTTTAAGTGTGGTCATCACCTCAGCAGTTAAGAGTTGAATCCCTCATCTGTTGGCTACAAATGGTCGAAAGACCACAAAAAGTGGGTAAAAGCATGATTTGGTGAAAAGAGAGTAGAGTATGGAATTAGACTTGGGATCAAATCCTTGCTGTGTACCATACCAACATGAGACTACTTAATTAATCTCCATGAGCTTTAGTTTCTTCATCTATAATGTGGAAACGGCAATACTTAACTTTCAGGGTTTGTTTTTTTTAAAACATTAGTGAAGAAATACGTAAGTATCAAACATAGCACCTAGAACATAAAGGCATTCAGTTATTATTTATACTTGTTACAAGTATATAAATGTATCCAATCTATGTACAAAATGATTTAGATGGCTTACACTAGGATCTACTTTCATAAGTAGAACAAACATGCCCCCTGCAGTCCTTAAATAAAAAGGAAGTGCCTTTTTGTTTTTGTTTTTTTAATTTAGTGTACACTGACTTTGCTAACAATTCTGTATCTGCTGTATGCAGGGACCTAAGTACTGGAGATTTGAGATGAGACCTAGCCCCCTCTCAAAGCTCTTATAATTTTTAGAAATTGAACTTACAACTGCTTTGATGGCAACACAGTCTAGTATTTAAGAGCACAGACTGTGAAACTGGACCTCCTAGATTAGGATTCAGCATGTAATATTCATTGGAGTATGAGCAGATTAACCTCTTAGTGCTCCGTTTTTCTCATCCAGACAATGGGGATAAGATTACTGTTCTCTCCCTCCAATGGTTCGGCTGTGTTCTCTGTGAACTTCTGTGAGCTAATATTCATAAAGCATTTACAATAATGCCTGGCATGTGGTGAGCACTGCATAAGTATTGAATAAAAAACATACCACACTATATCAAGCTTTTGCTGTTTGTGACTGTGTTTCAGAGAACATCTTTTGATCTTTTACTGAATTTTTTAGGCCTTCACTTTGAACTGGGCTGTATGATATTGTTTGCTTTCCAGATGCTGCCTTACCTGCTAAGGGAAACTAGAGCTTAGCCAGTCTGACTTTACCACCAATTCCAAATAATAAAATATAATCTTTTAGAATTTTACATTGAGTACAAGTCCACATGTATTGGAACATGTTAATAAACATTAATTCATATCTTTTTTTCAAGTTAATCTGCTACAAGGAGTTTAAAACTATGTAGTGTCCTCCATTTAGTCAAAACCAGGAGTAGATTGCCTCTTATGGATAGATACAATCTATAAAGAAACAAGAATTCTCATAAGTTATTTTTTACTCTTACAGTAGAATAAATCCAAGTTTAAATAATATTTCACTTTATTGACTCTAGTGTTGATGTGATACTAATTTTATTACTGATTTGGTTTAGGCTGTTGTATGTATTAAACTATCCGTGCCTGATAGTATTGAGGAAAAAAGTGTGTGTGTGTATGTGAGTGTATATACATGTATTTTACAACAGTTAAAATTATTTAATAATTTAAAACTTTCCTATATCAGAGTTTTCATATATAACTTCTATGGTCAAAGTTTATGCTCAAAATAACAATGATTTTTTAATTTACTGTGTGATTACAGTCAGTTTGAAAAAATCTGTTTCTTGAAAGAAACCTTTCTGCTTGGTCACAAGAGAAACTGTTCTTGTGGTGGGCTGTTTAATTTCTCTTTTGAGCATTATGTTCTTAAACCTGTTCTACCAACCAAGTTACTTGGACTGTGTTCCATTACATTTTGAACTTGTAACTTTATTGTGCTTCTTGGGAAGTATAACACTCAGACACACCTAATGTTTGATTTGCACACTTTGCATTTTATAATGTGATTAAGATTTAGGTCACAAATGCCAAAACGTGAAGCAAAATGTTCACCAATTTCCAAAGTTTAAAATCTACAAGGAGTAGCAATAACATGTTCTTTTTATGAAAGTGGCTGTTAATGATAGACATTTTTCAGTTGGTACTCGTTTTCCAATTCAGTAAGAGGATCTTGGGGAGGGTACAAAATTTTGGATTATTTATTTTCTTGTTAAAATATTGTAGAAATTGATAGATTGAGACAAACATTTTCATAATGATTTAGAATGCCAAATAGTGGTAGAGAAACATCCTTAATGAGCTTTAATGTAGTTTTGATGTTTATTTTATTTCTTGGTAGGCCACTCTGTTTCTGTGTATCATCTGTACAGTAACAGTAGTAGTGAAAAAAGCTATCACTTCTTGAGCACACAGTGCCAAGTATTTAATCCTGTAACTCCTTACGCACCCTGTGAGGTTGCCCCTGATAGCTCCAGTTTATAAATCCAGAAGCGGAGTCTTCGCTCCTTGCATCCACAGTCCTCCACTGAAGTGTATAGTTACATCAGCCATTTACTTACTGGAATTAATGAGTAGCAAATGAAATTTGACATTTATTACCATAAACAGGATATTAGTATGGAACTCTTTCTAGAGGATTCCCTTTACCATCAAACTAGTCTTGTGGATACTTGGAAAATGATGTACAAAATGTCAGCGGAAATTCAAATTTCATCAAAATCTTTGTTGATTGTATTAGCTGCTTGAATTGTTGAATTGTTTAAGAGTTCCTCCTTGTGGTGGGTGGTGCTGTTCAGTTAGTGGGTTCTGATTATTTGAATCTCTGTTATTTACTGCCATGCCACAGATGTCAGCAGGCTATGGCCTGTGAGGCAAATCTGTTTTGCTGCCTCTTCTGGTAAATAAAGTTCCACTGGAACACACCACACTTCTTTATGGGTGGTGCAAAGCTGAAAATGTTTACTGTCTGGCCCTGTCTAGAAAAAATCGCTGACCCTTGGCTCTACCTCATTCAACAAAATATTTGAAGCAATTGAATGTAATATCTAGCCCTAAACACAGATGGAACTTTCTTTTAAATTTTCCATGTAATTTATACTCTGTACGAGAAAGGTAAAGTAAGAAGTAAAAACTTGAGGTGAATGTAATGGTTCATGTATCTTCCACTAATTTAAGAATTTGCTCACTGCTGTACCTAAGACCTGGTAGTTAAATGTAATATTGCCCAAATGACAAATGTATTTTGGAGTCATTTCTTTCTTCTTTTGATAAATATTTTTTTCTTTCCCATTAAAAGGATAACAAAGAGGATACAAGAGAGATTCAGTTTTTAATTTACAGAGAAGTAAAATATGATCATATGTGAGTTTTTGTTTACCTTCTCTGCCCAGAAGGAGCCTGTGCTCATCATGTTTCCAATTAGATGGTTATCTGATCCCTTTAAAAGTAGTGTCTGTCCATTCCCCTTGTTGAAGCAAGTAAGTGCCAGTCCCCTTGACGCACTCAAGTTTCACAAGCCTTGGGATCTTGAGTCTACTCTTTACCGTAGGTTTCATAATTGATACTGAGAACCTTTTCCCATATCACACACATGAATATAATGAAGGTGTTAGAGTAACTTTTGTAGAGATAGCAGAAGAGTACCCTGAGACTAATTATGCATGTTAAGTTTTTGCTCTGATACTGCTTCCAAAAGAGATTTTTGGTTTGGAAAATCTGTTTGGAAGATTTTTCCTTTTGTTTTTCATTTTCCTGTTTGCTGACTATGCTAAACAACAGAAATCAAGCGTTAACTTGTCTTTGTTACTTGGCAGGAAATACCACCATGGTGTGGCATTTTCTTGTACACTTGGTAGCATTTCAGTAGTAGACTTCCAACAGTCTTAACTTTGTATTCCTACTTGATGTTTAAGCGGTAAATTGAGGTAAGTTGAAAAGATTTTACATGTATCTGAGGTTCACTTAGGAAAGTGGGGATAAATGTTACTGTGGGCTGCACATATAGAATAACCTAGTAGTACCCCAAAAAGTGCAAGTTAATCTAAATTCAACAAATTTTAATTAACGAAAATATTCCAAAATGCCAGTGTTCTCAGTAAAAATTACTCTCGGGAATATCCAGTCTTTGCTTGGAAAAAAGATCGTATTCAAAAATACACCTGTATATGCCACACAGGAGTAGAGAAGTGGAATTTCTAAAAGATAACACAGATTATCAAAATGAAACATGAGCCGTTACTTTTCTTAGTAAGACATTCTCTCCTACTTTGTTCTATTAGCAGCAGAGCTATTTCTAAAAGACTTTTAAGATTCAAATGTTTTCCGTTCAAGAAAAAAGTTCTCTTCAACTATAAAAGCATACTTTTCACAAACCTTCAATTTAGTTATTCCTAAATCTAGAGTACATGAGTGGTAGTAGGGAACATCTCAGTGATGGAAAGACTATGAATGCTCCCTGGTTTTATGAACATTTTTGTTTTTGGTTTTGCTTTGTATAGATAATTCACACTTTGAGATTGCTTTCTCACTGTACAATTGAGTAGTAATTTCTTCTTTGTGAATTTTGTAATAGACTAAGGTAATATTTGTAAAGTACCAGATATGTTGCTTGACATATAACTACATTTATTTGTCACCACTGTATCACCAAGAGCATTGAATGTAATCATTTAGAGCAGCTGTTCTGCTAGTAGTTATGCTCCTTTCACTTAGTGCTTCCTGAACCTGACTGCTCCCTCTCATTTAATAGTGACCGAGCATGGGGTTGAGGTGTGTGTGGTGATGATGATGATAAAACTGAAATCATTAAAATTAGAGAAATGAAAATAAACTTTTGGTGGGGGGTGTTTTGATGCAGACAGCTTTACTAAACCGCCTGGAGCGAATTTTCGAAGCATGTTTTCCTTCAATATTTATCCCTGACACTGAAGAAGAAGTTACTTCCCTGAAGCACTTGCTGGAAACAAGCACCTTCCCAATAAAAACAAGAGAGGCCTTAGCTGAAAGTGGGTAAGTAGTAGACAGTTTTTAGATAGCATGTATGTTTAGTTTTAACTGTTCTAATTTATAAAGTTACCTTAAAACATCAAGGTTCTAAAATGTTGTAACATTATTATGTTGAAAGTTTAAAAAAAAATCATACTGTGCTAAAAAAATAAAAACAAACCTCCCTGTTCCATATTTGAATGCTTTTTCAAATATTTCTAAATCATTATTCTCATCTTTTTTTTTTTTTGTCTTTTAACTTCTGAGTACAATAAGTAGGGATTTAGACTTTACTGTTTGCCTCCCTTTATCTTCCCTGAATGACTTACATCCTAGTTTTTCATTAAGTTGATAGCTGGTATTTTCATTATTTTAATCCTGTAAGTAGTGTTCACTGCTAAGCCACTATTTCCTTTAGAGTAAGCTGCTGCTTGGACTTAATAGTTGCCTCTCTCTTTCATTTACTCAGTCTTTTCCTACCCCCAGCAGGCTATTAATACAAGTTTACTTGTGATCAAACCTGTCAGGCTAGCCATTCCATTTTTTCCTGAGCCTTCCATCATTCTATCCCAACCTGGGTTGGATTCAATGTAAGCTTCTTAAACACATGTTATCTTGGGACTTCCATTCACTTAGAGCCCATGTTGGTGGAGCATATCCTCTGATAACCTCCTGAGAAATAAAGGTACATGGGTAGTAAAAGTTTTATTCTACCCTTACGTTAAATTTATAATTTAGGATTTGTGTGTGTGTGGATATTCTGAAATTTCACAGTGAAGTGTCTCTTTATGAGTCTTTTCATTAATTAGACTGAACACTAGGTATACAACCTTTCAATCTGGAGGCTTCTGTTCTTCAGTTTTGGGCAGTTCTCTTGTATTGACAATTACCAATATAATGCCAATACAGTTACCTTCCCTCTGATGTCCGTTTTCTTTCTGGAACTTCTATTAATTATTAGATGTTAGAGGATATAGATGGATTTTCTCATTTTAACTTCAGAGTTATTCTTGGACTCTTCTCTTGCATTTCAGTACTCTCCACATCTGAACATACTCTCTCCCTCTGCAAGTCCCTCCTTCATCCCTCTTTGTGACCTCAGTGTTTGTGGTGCAGAGTTTTAAGTATCTCTTAACGTTTTTAAATATGGAGATTATGATTTGCTTCTTGGGTTTTGGGGGTAATTCTGAGAAGAGAAGCAGACAAAAAAGGTTTATGTTTTACCATCTTAAAACTGTTGAGATGTGTTATTTAAAAATATGCTAGTTGTACAGATGGTTCATACTCTTAGATCCAGAAATCTCTCCAAGAGATTGATTTTTGGGAAATAACACAACTATATGACAGAACACACCGTAAAATACAGGAAGATAATTTACCTAACAGTAGGAGATGAACAGTGAAAATAACTTAAACTGTAAGGTTGTGGTCAAATAAATAATGACGCATCTAACAGAACATTACATGGCCATTGGAAAAGGTATACATGTAGATGAGGAGGAAATGCTTAAAATCTGAAAAAAATACAAAATTATGTATTTGCTGTAATTGCAGCTGTGTGTGGATGAAGACTCAAAGAGACAGCCTGTTAAATGGCTGTAGTAATATGGTGGAATGCTGAATGATTTCTTTCCCCCTTTTAAATATTTTTGTTTTAAGGGGTGTCTGGGTGGCTCAGTTGGTTAAGCGTCCAAATTCGGCTCAGGTCATGATCTCAGGGTTCATGAGTTTAAGCCCCATGTGGGGCTTGTGCTGATCGCTCAGAGCCTGGAGCCTGCTTCAGATTCTGTCTCCCTCTCCTTCTGCCACTCTCCTGCTTGTGCTCTGTCTCTCAAAAATAAATAAATGTTAAAAAAAAAAAAAAAAAGTTTGGGTCCCCTGGGTGGCTCAGTCAGTTAAGCATCAGACTTCAGCTCAGGTCACGATCTCACAGTTCAAACCCCACATCAGGTTCTGTTTTGACAGCTCGGGCCTGGAGCCTGCTTTGGATTCTGTGCCTCCCTTTCTCTCTCTGCTCCTCCCCCACGCATGCTCTGTCTCTGTCTTTCAAAAATGAATAAATGTTTTAAAAAAAATTTTTTTTAAGTTTAAAAAAAGTGTTTCTTTTTTACAATTGAAAAAACATACAGGCTAAATTTTGATGACTGACATTGTTTCAAATGAGTTTAACTTAGCTACTAGCTACTTTAATGACTACAGGTGGTGGCAGTTGGTTTTATTCAGATAATAGCTGTATACTCATGTTAAACACAAGACTAATTGGAATGTATATTATTTCACAGTCACATTAAAACTAGAATTCATGGTGAAAGCAGTTGAGTAACCCATTGTCAATGGCTTCATCATGACCTTTGCAGGGAACTGCTGGATGTGTGGACCGAGCTACAGGACATCCATGATGCACATGGCTTGAGATATCAGTGGGGCGGTTCCCACAGCAACAAGAAGCTTTTGTGCTCCTTGGGAATAGACACTCGAAACATTGTGAGTTTTGTTAGTACCTTGGAAAATCCTTTAATGGACCTACGGGTTTTTAAAATTCTGTTACACTTTTGTTCAAGCTGTGATAACCTAGTTCCTCAGAAAAATAAATGTTAATTAGCTTAAATGCTCATGGATTTTGAATATACCAGCTTTTAAACATAAATGTATCTGAATTTTTTTCCAGTCAATATTTATTTTTAGAGAAGATTAGTTTTAATGTTTTTCATTATCAAATAAAGGAATTGTACTAAGAGATCCAAAATATGAGCCATATGGGCAACTTAACAATTTCTATTTATATTTCACAGTATATGTGATAACATGTTTTGTTAACTGTTTCAGTGTATGATAGATCATTCTCTGAGTATACATTCTTTTTCTCTAACACACATGTGTAGCTCTTCACGGGTAACAAGAAGCAGCCTGTTATAGTGCCCATGTATGCAGCAGGATTGGTAAGTACAAAGTGTCTCTGTGCGTATTTATCTTTGCTGCATTCATTCTGGAAAATCCTCTTATGTGGCATGACACAGAAAGTGTATTTTAAGGGGCGTTTAGTGTGGGAACACTAAGAGAATAAATATTAATATCCTTTTTGATCTCATCTCTTCAAGTCTTGATTTAAGGCCTTTTTTCTGTATCAAAGACACTTATTTTAGATTGAAGATTATCTTTATCCTAGTAATATAGTGCTCATAACTCTTTGTAAAATGTACCTTTGGAGGTCTTGCTTTTCCTTCTTTCCTTTTTGTCTTCTACCTAAATTTGCTTTTAAAAGTGGAAGCTGAAGTATTTGAAGGCTTACATAGCATTTGCTTTAATCCAGTTATGATCAATTTTAAATCCTGCACTACTGAAGCGATGGATGGATGTATCTAAAAGCTTGAATACCAAATGATAGTAATTGAAAATGGATGAGGACCCATAATTGGTCCTCCGTTTTCCCATTAATTTTTTAAATGTGTTGAATTTTGTTTTTTCAGATATGCCAGGTAGTCCAGGATAACTGAGGAACTTTCTTCCTGTATCTTATCAGGACTCAGTCACACTTTAAAGTTTGATGTGTTTGTGTTTTTTGGTGTGTCTTTGAGTTATTGGTGAATTAAATTCTTTCACCAATAACTTTTGAAAATAAAAATATGTTTAAGAAAAAAAATATAGCTTGGTATGGAATTTAAATTATACAACTTTATGTGCATGCAGAAATGAATTTGCTGTGAAATTTGACCTTTTTTAATCTGCAAAACTTTTCCCTGAGTAAGATCTAATTATTGATATTGAATTGGAATGTTTTACTTGTATGTTTTGTTTTTGTAGTTTGGTTTTGTGGAATTAGACAAAAACTTGTATTTGAATCTTTTAATCAGTTTCTTCTCCTGTATAAATGTAACTTGTATTTTCAAAACACCTTGATTATCCCTATACTGTTTTCTGTTGTGGGTAAATATAATCCAGGACATACTCTAACCTTTGGTTATTTGTTTTTTTCCTCAAGGAGTAGCATTGTAGAGGTGGTTGGTGTCACTGTCTCTTACTGAGGTAGAAAGTATGAATTTCATTTGTAGGAGTTTTCATTCAGCACATTGGGGCCAGTAAACTACTTAATCTTTAAGTGCAGGCTCAGCACACGAGCCAGTTCTTTAAATTTTGTGAGGAATTAGAGGCTAATATTCTTTATTTTTCTGCCTTAATTAGTTTTTATTAGTAATAATTCTACAATCTTTATAAGCTTCTAATACCAGAGTTGATTTAGTGAATACATCTCTCCTCCTCTGCCTTTATGATGCCTTATGTTTAGATACTTACTCTTTTTCATAGTTGGTTTCAGATTTTAATTATACCTGAATTTTTCCAATGGTGCTTTACACAGATGAGGTGTTGAGTATCTTTTTATCTCATTTGGAGCAATAGTACCTAAAATGGTCAGTTACGTCACTGATTCTCAGACCTTAATATGCATCAGAATTGGGGCACCTGGGTGGCTCTGTTGGTTGAGGATCCAGCTTCAGTTCAGGTATAATCTCACAGTTTGTGAGTTTTAGCCCTGCATCGGGTGCACTGCTGTCCACACAGAGCCCGAGCCTGCTTCAGATGTTCTGTCCCCCTCTCTCTCTGCCTCAAGCCTGCTCTCACTCTCAATCTCTCCAAAATAAATAATTACTAAAAAAAAAAAAAAAAAAATACTTTATAAGAAAATGCATCAGAATTGCTTGGAAGATGTGTTAAAGCACAAAATGCTGGTCACCACTGAGTTTCTTATTCAATGGGGGTGGGGTTATACATCTGACAAGTTTCCAGGTGATTAAAAAAAAAAAAAAAACTGGTGTTAGGGACCACTTTAAAGACCACTGCTTTAAGTGGACAGTTCACATTAGAAACGTTGGCTAAGGTTGGTAACTGTTTGCTGAATGCATTGTCTCTTTACATAAGGGCACACTAGAAAGCCTGCATAATGTATATGCTATTGAGTCAGACCATGAATTTGTTTTCATTCAAGCTCTGGAGGGAAGCCTTTCGCAAAATATCATTGTTAAGAATTGAATTTGTGTGGGGTGCTGGGTGTTGGCGTCTGACTCTTGATTTTGGCTCAGATCGTGAATTCATGGTTCTCAGGATCGAGCCCTACGTGGGGCTCTGCTCTGATGACAGGTTCTGAGAGAGAGAGAGAAAGAGAGAATCCCTAGCAGCCTCTGCACTGTCAGCTCAGAGCCCAGTGCAGAGCTCTAACTCAGGAACCTTGAGATCATGATCGGAGCAAAACCAAGAGTAAGATGCTTAGCCAGCTAAACCACCCAGGTGCCCCAGCATATACCCTATTATAGGAGAAGAGGAGGGATTGTCTTGAAACCTTGTTTTTAGAAAATTATAGATTCTTAAAAACATTCCAGATTCTAACCTTATTTAGCAGTTTTGATATTTTTCTCCCAAGTAAAAGGAGACTTGTGTGTGGTCTGGCTGATTTAAAATATTTAAGAATTTATCAAGTATTATTTTAAAATGTGTTAAATCTTTTTTTGTCAGGCCATTAACCTGATGATTACCCATTATTACTAGTGTTTGGTAGAGTATTGATGCAAAATGCTGATTTTCTTTTTTCCTTCTTTATTTCTGCCCCCATCGTCAGTGCCTTCCTTTCCTCCTCAAAAACTATGTTAGATTTTTAACACAAGTAGTGGAACATGTAAGATGTTTTCCCCTCTGAAATGGCTTTTCTCTACTGTGCCAGTCCAAGGAACTAAGTGTTAAACTTCCCATTCTCTAGTGGAGACAGGCTCAAATACTAAATATACATTAAAACGTGTAGACACCATCATATTAGATGGTGTGTTTTAGTTGAGCAAAATGGTTTGATGCTGATCTAGCTGCATTTCAGGGACGAGAGAAACTAAGAACTTCCATGCTGCTCCGCCATCTTGGCCCCTCTGAGAGTGCCACTCTCTAGATAGTGTGTTTTACAATTCTCACTTCTCCAAACACCACGATGGTGTAATGTGTACAAAGGGTTTCCTTTTCTACAGTTTCAGTGTCTGACACCTCACAAAAGTGTTGGATTCTTGGGGCATGGATACTGTATCACTGTTGTGCTTGCCTCTTCTCCATCCTGGCATCCCGCGTTACTTACGCTTTTGTATAAAGTGCTAAACTAGGCACTTTAAAACAAATCTGGTTTCAAATACCAAGTCTTGCTTCACAAGTTTGGATTTCAAAGGTACTATTGTAAAATATTTTCCATTATAGTGCTATAAAATTTTCTCTAAACAAAAATTAACAATAGTTGCTTTTTGTCTTCAGCACTCTCCAAATGACTTGGTTTTTTACTTTGTGCTACATTGATTTTTCTCATAAAGTTTGAGTTGGTTTTTCCCCCTCCCCCAATAATGGCTAATATGCCTTTTTCAGGGTATGTTAGAACCCACCAAGGAACCATTGAAACCACTATCTGCGGCAGAAAAAATCGCTTCCATTGGTCAGACAAACACCATGTCACCAGAAATGAACACGTGTACATCTGACCAATTCCAGGTAAAAATATTCGCGTATTGCTACATTCATACATGTGTACACACACGTCCACAGTGTTTCCCTTAATGTATAACTTTTAGTTTAAAATATTTAAAAATTTTGATTTCATGATGGACGTGATTTTGAATACTTACTAATATCCCTTGGAATATAATGAACAAACTGTTTTTAATTTTCAAAAAAGGCACAGCTTGAGCACTAGCTGGTTATGCATAAGTCCTTTAAACCTATCTAGGCCCTAGTTTCTTTACCTGTAAAATGAAGACTTTGAAGCAGGCATCTTTAAAAACCCCTTATAGGTTGAACATTGTATGGTCATAATAACTGATACACCAATCTGGTTAAATGCTGATTTTCAAAAAAAGAAAAATTGGGAAATGCTTCATTTACACCAGCTCATTTGCTATTATGTGGTTTTTATTGAAACCTGCAAATTTTCTAGAGTAATGAATATAAGTGTGTTTATTACATCAAAAACTATTGCTTTGGGAGTTTGAATAAAAGTTACTTACGTTGAAAATAGTGTGTCTTTTATAAAACATTCTGTGGATTAAGAAAAGAAAGCAGTGTTACCTTTCTTACCCTTTATCTCCTTGGCATCATTAAGCACAATTTTTTTTTCAGTCTAATATATTAATATCAGAGCCTTCCCCCTTACTTTCTTATCTATGGAAAAACTTGCTTACTCTTTCCACATCAAGTTAGAAACTGACTCAGTGCTGGTTAAACATTCTTTTTTAAAATATTTTTAAGTGAACATTACCATAGGTAACACATATTCTTGCCATGTTTGTCATTTTTTTACCTTAAGTGTCTTCAGTCCTATTTAACACAAAAAAATGTGTATTTGGACAGCTTGTCCCTAAGTGTGTGTTCCACTGAACACTAATCCCTGGAGATATTCCACTAAGGAAGGGTTTCAGGGGGAAGTAAGTTTGGAAAACTTTTCATACTGTACCCTATAACCACCCTTGAAGATTCTCAACACACACATTGAGGTCTCTGGAGAATCCTGCAGTGAATAACCCTATTTAATTTTAATTATTTCTGAAATTTACTTGGCCACAGGACCCTTCTCTGCAGGAAACAAGGGAAAAGAGTCCTAACAGCCATTGAACTAGTATTTTGAAGAATATACTTTAGAAAATGACATAAAGCAAAGTCCTACCCTTTCAGCTGTGTTTCAAGAAACATCTGATATTACTGCTGTGTACCACTGTGGTTTATACTTAGCCTCGCTTAAACATCACTTTATTACTCACACTGAAGTAGTAAGCAAGGAGGCCCGAAATGTAAAATGCCTGGCCTTATTGATGGTTGGGTAACAAGGAAAGTGGTATGGGCAAAGTTGCCTTCGTAGGTACAATACGTTCTTAGTTCTCTTCTTTTAATTGTCCTTACATTGTTCTCTGGCTCTGCGCTTCCTTCCCAGGCCTGCCCTACATAACCAGATTCCAAAATTACTTCTCCCACAGCACATTCCCACTTCTGCCTAAGGCAACATTTTTATTCCTACAATGAGAGATATTAGGAAAGTAAGTTGAACTACCTGGTTCAGACTCCCTGGTACATTTACTGAAAATGAAGCCATTCTTACTCGAGGCCTCCTGTCACTAGTTTTGCTTGCTGCCTCCTCCTCTTCATGCAACCACTTCTGTGTTGCAGCCCCATAAACTATTGCGTATTTTATCAGAGTTAGTCGTCACTTGTCATTTTTGCCTCTAGTTGGTTTCATTGATCTTATATATTTTATTCTAGTCTCCCCTCATATTTATCATCTTTCTTAATATTTTAATTATAATTGACTAAGAGTCTAGATGACCTAATAAAAAACGTGTGTTAATGGAACTTTTAATGGAAATTAAAGTGTATTAATTTAGTGGAGATGAGTTAGGGCTCCATGATCTGTGTTTGGCTGCTGCTGTGTCTGTACATATGCACACACCTGTCTGTGTTTATAATTGAAGGACTGCTGTCCCCCCGGACTAGACAGCAGCAGTGAAGCACCTCTAACTCTTTTTGTTCGCAGCTAGAACTGGGTCTCTTGCTAATTAAATTAAAAAAACTCTTCTTATCACATGCTTTTATTCTCTTTAGTGCACACATCTCTGTCTTTAAAGATACATAAATATTGACAAATTTATTCTGTACCTTTTTTGGGGTTTGTGATCCTCACTAGCTTAATTTTTTAGGCTTTTTGGGAGCCAATGAAAATAATATCTCCCAATTGAAGTTCAAAAAAAAATTTCTTTGATGTTTATTTTTGAGAGAGAGCGTGAACAGGCAAGGGGCAGAGTGATGGAAACACAGTCTGAAGCAGGCTCCAGGCTCTGAGCTGTCAGCACAGAACCTGATACAGGGCTCAAATCCAGGAACCGTGAGATCATGACCTACGCCAGTCAGATGCTTAACCGACTGAGCCACCCAGGTCCCCTCAAATTTATTTCTGAATCAACTTAAGCCTCTGTAGGTCTTCATTCTAGCATACACACACTCAAACTGAAGACTTCATCTCTGTATCAGAATTTTGTGCTGAGATCCCTGACTGTCTTCACTAAATTGTATGATCTTTGCTTGGCTCCATACTCCTGAGTCAGGTTAAAATACTCTAAAAACATCTAAAGTACATTGTAAGATTCTCTTTATGTAAACCAATATTTCTTTCCACTGTTCTTTGGCAGGCAGTGTGTGTATTATTTTTACTTCACATTTTGGCCATGCAGTAATACTATTACATCTTTCTACTAGTCATGATATCCAGAGGAAACAGCCATACCCTTTAGTGCTAGAAGTTCAACAAAATGTGTCAGGAAAGATCTGTTTAATACCTAATTTATTTATTTATTTGGGGGGGGGGGTGAGCCATACACCATACCTTCCTTTTATGTTTTTATATTGACATCACTAACAGTGACTTCCACACTTGGCATCATTGTATAATTCTCATTATGACTGCCTGCTTTCTGATCTGTCTTAATTTAGGTAACCATTGAATTTTTACCATTTCTTCCAAATTAGTTTATACCATTGCATCTCTTGTTTAGGAGTTTAATGACTTAACAGCTGTTTCTAGGACACTTTTACCTGAAAACACAGCTTATGGGCAAAAAGCAGTAATGATACTTTTGTTGTTTTGTTTTTTGAAAAATCTTTATTCACTGAATTTCAAGGTCACATCATTCATGGTGCCATTACTGATTTCCCTATTAACAAGATCAGTACATTAACCACACTTAATCCACTGCTGAATAGAGTCAGCTCTCTGGCTAACAGTTACCTAGCTAGACAGTACTGGAAAATTTCCTCATAGGCTTCATGATGTGGCTATTTCACTTATGAATCAGAATTTTTTTTTAAGTTTATTTTTTTGAGAGAGAGAGCACAAACAGGGAGAGGGCAGAGAGATAGGGAAAGAGAGAATCCCAAACAGGCTCTGCACTGTCAGCACAGAGTCCAGTATGGGGCTTGAACTCACAAACTGCTAGATCGTGACCTGAGCCGAGACCAAGAGTCAGATGCCTAATAGACTGAGCCACCCAGGTGCCCTGAGTGGAAAGAAGAAAGAAAAAATTATGTAGCACTGTGCTCTCTTTTTACAATAAGAGAATATATTTGGAAAAGCTAAATGATGTACCCAAAGTCATACATCAGTGGTACAGTTAGGACTAGAACCCAAGTCTTTAGTTTTCTAGTTCCCATTGTTTTTTTGGGAGGGAGGAGGGGTTGCTCTTTTTTTTTTTTTTTTCTTAATTGGTATTCTTTGTCTTTATTAACAAATGACATGATCATCTACACAGAAAATCCCAATGAGTTTACAAAAATATAGTAATACCAAGAAGTGAATTTAGCAAAATTTCAGACTATAACATCAATATGTAAAAATGAACTGTATTTCTATATGTACTAAAAACAGTGATTAGAAATTGAAATTAAAAAAAACAGGCTATTTACCAAAGCAACAAAACCATGAAATACTTAGGGATAAATCTAAAGGTACTTAATTTTTCTCCTTTCCTTTTTTAACTTCAAGGTTTTACTTAAATTATATTTAGTTAACATACAGTGTTTTTGCTCTTCTTATTATGACCTTTTCTTCCTTAGTGCTTTAGTCTCTACAATAATCATTCATACCACATTGCTTAAGGTTGTTTTAAAATGCTTCGTTCAGTGCTTTCTCTTTAAGAAGCCTTCCTTGGCAATGCCATTAGTTAACTTCTAATTGCTAACGTCTCCTGTTTTACTTCTGTCTCATTTTCACTAAATGTTGAGTCGTGTTTCAGCACCTCGTTGTTATAATATTGGCTATGTCTTCAAAATGACATATACCTGGATGAGAATCTAAAATTCCTAGCAAATCATTGAAATATTTCTAAGCAACCAGCTACTTGACATCATTTAGATGAAACATGTTGATGAAAGAGCTTTGCTCCATTTAAACAGAAATTTTGTTACTGCATAAACCTGAGTGTTGTCCATCCAGTCACTATTCAATAGGCCTAAAGGTTTCAATGTAAAATAATAGGAGTTAAATCTGTTGGAATACTTAGAGCTTTTTTGCTTGTTTGTTTTTGAGATCAGCTAAGGATCTTTTCTAAATGTTTATCAGTCTGGCAGGTAGGTTATTCACTAGATTTTCACCAGCGTTATTGTTAATTTTATTTGAAAGAATTACAGATTCACAAAAGTTGCAAAGATAGTATAGAGGAGATTCTTTGTACCCTTCACCAGTTTTTCCTCCTAATTACATCTTGCTAATTGTAATACAGTATCAAAACCAGGAATATGACTTGATTTCAGTGTTTGTATATAGTTCTGTGCCATTTTATCACATGGATAGATTCCTGTAACCACCATTGCAGTCAAGATAGGGAACTCTTCTCTCACCATAAAGAATTTTTTTCATAGCCCTCTCCACCCCCAACTGTCCCCTGCACTGGGAACCACTAATGGTAGCATTTTTCTTTGTTTACACCTCCCTCCTCTACCTCCAGGCCTGACCTGATTTAGGGAAGACTAAATGCTTATAGTGACGTGCTTACCCTTGATGTCCCAGTTCTCAAGACAGTGGTATTATAACGTCATAGAATTAGACTTTCAAAAATAACCGATTCATGCTCCTTTCCTACAAGGAACAAGTCTTTACACAAAGGGAAAAAATGAGTATAAAGTTGTAATAATACCTAGCTTACAATAAAGCATAGTGGTAACCACTACCAAAAAAAAAAAAAAAAGACAGCAACATGTTGATATTAAGAGTCTGCTTGAGGGACGCCTGGGTGGCTCAGTCAGTTAAGTGTCAGGTCATGATCTCCCAGTCCGTGGGTTCGAGCCCCGCATCCATCTCTGTGCTGACAGCTCAGAGCCTGGAGCCTGCTACTCAGAGTCTGTCTCCCTCTCTCTCTGCCCCTCCCTTGCTCACTCTCTGTCTCTCAAAATATAGACCAAAAAAATTAAAGTCTGCTTGAACACCAGTTATGTCAGTGTTGTCAATACTACCCCAAAAATAAAAGAAGAAAAAAAACCAAGAATCCCAATTTTTTAAGACTATTCTTAAAGCAATGATCATTTTAAAAATAGTTTGTACCACTTTCCATCTCACATGTACTATTTGCTCAATTTATCTTTGTGCTTGGCAATTAACAAAATTTTAAAACCCTAGACTATGCAGATGAACTGAGTATACTTTAAAGTACAGTATTTTTAAAATTAAATTCTGATACTGATTATAAGTAATTTCTAAATTAGAAAAGTTGATTTAATTTTTTAAATTTTAGATGTAGTAGGTATTTACTGACTCATAATTTTCTTTGTAATTTGGGAAATTGTAAAGAACCAGAGATCTTGGACTTTATCTCATTTTTTGTATAAAGAGAACAACTAAATTAAACCACACGTGGTCATACAACTAGTTACTAGTTACTTGGCCTTTAATAACACAAATCTCCTCCTCTTCAGTATGGTACCTTCTCTATTGCATTAGACATCTACGGAGAATTTTAAGTGGCCGGTCATTTAATATAAAGTAGATCACTCCAGTGAAAAGAGACAGTGATTTTTTTTTTATTTGTATTATAATATAGCCAGTAGTTTCAGTCCTGAGAATAGATTGAAATCTTGACGTGGAATCAGTCTATAAGTATCTGTTTGAAAATGTAAAAATAATTCCATTTCTCAAAGACCGTTTTTCTTAATAAGCTGTACTGTTTATCAGTTTTTCAATTTCGGTTTGTGTTTATATTTTTAGGTAATCTTCTGAAATTGTCAGTTATCCCAGTTTTGTCTTTAGGTACTTCATTGCCTAATGATCTTGCTATAATAGTTTTTTGTTTTGTTTTAAGGATTCTTTATGTTGCTACAGCCTGTACTGATTAATTTTGATTTTTTGGTTTTCAACTCTAGGAGTCTCTACCACCCGTCCAGTTTGACTGGAGTAGCAGTGGCCTTACTAACCCTTTAGATGGTACGTCTCTCCGTAGAGCCTCTAGCACCAGAGCTAGAGTTAAGAAAGCTACAAAGTTCAGACAGACTTCTCTCTGCTGATTTCCTTTTTTGTTTGAACATAACTTCTTATTCTTATCTTTGGAAATTCAGGCTTTCTTTCTGAATAGTAATTGCTCAAAAAAAAAAAAAAAACAGCTGTTACTATCATTAACAGTATTAATGTCCAAATACAGGTAGCAGTAACTAGGTAAAATTTTAATTTCTTAATCTTAAGTAAAAAACAAGCTTCTTTATTTTTTATGAGTATCTAAGTAGTTTAAATGATATTTTAGGTAGAACCAGTTCACTTGAAATTTGTTTCTGTAGTTTTAATTTGTGGAATTTTCTTGGATGCAAAGTCTTGTGGCTAGAGGCTGCTTAAAAAAAGCACAAAGCACAATTATATAACCAAAAACAATGTGCAAATAGATCCATATTTATTGACTCAAAGTAGTTTTCAGATTTAATAATATTTTATAGAGCACTTATTATGCAAATGGAAAAGGAATGATTTTCATGATCTTTTTCTAAAACTTATCTCAAAATACTAGTAGGTAGTTGCAGAAATAATTGGTTTCTCTCATGGCTTTAAGAGAAAATCCTGAAAAGGGAATAACTTATTCTAGTAATGTGGGTCTTTAAAATGCGAGTTTTCCAGTGTGTTGACATCACAAATTTTAATTGGCTCTTATGCTACAATTACCCTTACTCTTTATACTTCATAAGTTATTTGAGCCATTGTCTAATACACCTGTCGTTCGATCAGCTTTGCCTTAGACTGGGGGTCCTAGGACGTGGAAAGCATCCAATTGAGTAACAGTGCTGAAGGAAAGCCTGGATGCACCTTTTGCTGTTGTCTGGTGTCTTATTCAGTCAAATCATCATGCTTTTTATTAACAAACAACTTCTTTAAAAATGTATACTATTTCTGATTACTGTTTTAGAGTTAAAGGGGAACAGTACAGCTTGAGGTTACACATCAGGGTAGGGCAGTTACAACATTCCTTCTCAATGTGATTTTAATTTAAACCAAGTTAATGTATTGGTACGTGTCCTGAAACTGACAACTTTGTCACTTTTTAAAAATCATTAATTAGAAACCAACATTACTAACACGGAAGATTGATTTGGGCATGTCCAGTGATTTAATGTTGGGTTGAGATTAAAGTATTGTTTCCCTTTAACGGGTACACTTTCCCCTTGATCTTTCTGGTATGGCTTCGAGTTTTGATTGAAAGAACTGAACTCCTCACTAAAACCTTACTAAGTGTTAAATTATTTACTTTGTACATGAGAAAATGTACATTGGATTAAATTGTTACTTTAGAAATGTCCTTAGTAATGAAAAACTAATACTGTACACATTGTTTAAATGTTGATTTTAAAATGTGTAATGACTACTAATTATAACCTGCATGTTCAAGTGTGTGTCTTACCCCTTTTTACACATAACCCCTCCTCCCTTGGCTTACCTTCTGTGTGGCTGCCCACCAACACGGTCACTGAATTTCAAGCTAGTGGAGGTTCCACTCTTCTGAACCTTGATTTCTTTGGGCCGGTGGATGACAGTAGCTCTAGCAGCAGCACCACAATCCCAGGTCAGCAGAGTGTTCAAACCACAATTCTAGTTTAATTACTAAAAGCATGACCACACCACGTGACTTTCCTATAAACAAGGAAACCAGTAAATTGTATTCTCTCTAATGTCTTTCTGATACTTTTCTTTTGTCTGTCTATTGTTATTTTCTAGTATCTGATTATAACAAATGACCTCTGTGAAATGTCTTAAGGAAAGTTTTCTAAGTGTAATATTCAGAGCTGAAAGTAATTTCTGGAAATAAAATAGCCCTACTGTCCTTAGTTAAAAGTGGGGTTTATTTGTGGGGGGTTTTTTCCTGTAAATGGAAAATGTGATATTTTATATGCTTATTTTTACAAGCATATTCTATAAAGCCATTTGAGAAAATACACGTTTAGAGATACGAGAATATTTTAGTATACAAAGATGACTTTACATTGTAGTGCCTGTGATAATAGAACCTTTACAAATTCTAGCATTCAGTTAGTTGTTTATTAATGCTAAGTGTATAATTAGGTTCCAAAATGTTAGAGTCTAGCACTTAGATATGTATGGGTCCCACGTAGAACCATTATGTAGTTTTCATGTAGCTCTTAAATAGAAAGTATTCTGTTAGCTTTCCATGGAGAGGAAAAAAATGTTACAGAAGTTAATGGTAGGAAATAATTGCTATGAGATATTAAAAGCTAGCAATTAAAACTTACTGGAGTGCCTGTTAAATTAATGTTCAGTCCTGCAAAGTTCAGTTTATTGACCAAAGGACTAATGTACTTTGTCATTTTCTAACTGAATAAAAGATTAAAATATAATGGCATTTTTATGTTTACATTTTATTCAATATCATTTTAATGAGTCCCTGTCATCCCACCTTGTGATCTGGTAATCATGCCCATTGATCACCAGACAGCTGTTGGGGTGCCATATAGATGCTGATGCCTAGAATGCATAGCGAGGATCCCTCTCCATCCCCACTAGCAGTCAGTTACACAGCCAGCCGGGTTCCTGAGAATTTGCTGGTCTTGTTCCATTCCACTTGATAACCCTGCCACCCACTGCCAGCAGTTTAGGAGCCATGGTGAGAAATGGGGGAGACCACAAAAGTCAGATAAGGGTGAGCCTGGAAGCCAGATCATCCTTCTCCAGAATCTGGTTATGGAAATCTAATCCTGCTTTGAGGAAGTTCCAAGGCCATTTGGTAGAATGACTGGATTTCTCAAACCTAAGCCCCTGGTTATCCTTTTCATTATTTCCAAGATTTTGCAAGGATATGAAAAACCAATCTGTGTCTGGTTTTGACTTGGTTCCAAATGATATTTTACTGTTTACTCAAGTTACTTCTAAATACATATGAGCTCTCAAATGACCTGGGTGAGCCTAATTAGCTGTTTTTAATACTTAATTGGGGGAAGAAAAGACAACTGAAAACTTGTGTATCAGTTTCCTTATTACAGTGTTCCTAAGAATGAATTACCAAGCTCCCGTTTTTAATTTGCTCTCAGATTTGTTTTGTAATGAGCCATTCTGTAATTTACATGAGGTCACTACTGGACACCTAAAATCTGGTTTTAACTTAATTCTTCATTACATTTCAAACTCCACTAAAAACCATCCATAAGAACACATATAATCTGACCATTTAAAGAAGTACAGAAATTACCTGGTAACCAGGCTCAGTATACACAGCTTGGAGAAGAACAAGTGGTTTCAAAAGCTTAAAGCTGTAATGGAAGTGAAATTAGCATGCTCCAATGGGGTCCTCATTACTTTGGAACCCTTTAAATATTTTTGTTCCATATTTTCATTAGTACACTCTAGCTGCTGTATAAACTTGATTACTATAAATTTGCTTTGGCTTCTTTTTATTGCTATTGGGTTTTGTTAAAACTTACCATTAAGCTACAGGTATCAGCACCTTTCTCAGTATTCCATTTCACCATTTGCTTGCACTTTTCTGACTTGTTTCTGGGAAAGTCATTTTGTCTTACTTAGCTTGCAGTTATTATTTTTGTGTGTGAGAATTAGGAGGTTGGCATAGAACTTGGTTGGCTAACTTTAGTTATGTAACTATACTATGCCTCATTAAGGTTCTGTAAAAAAAAAAAAAACAAGCAAACTCTTCCATAAAAAAAAATTACTTCAATTATTAGTATAGAGTAAGTTATCTTGTTTTTGAAAAATATATAGTCATGGTACTTCCCCGTGTGTGTGAGTGATGGTGGTTGTTTGGGCTGGGGGCAGTGGGTGTTCTCTATTTTTTTTTTCTTATTTCCCACTTTATTATTTGACCGCTAAGTGGCCAGTATTTTATAAACCCAACCAAATGTGTGTGTGTGTGTGTATGTGTGTGTGTATGTGAGTGAGTGAGTGAGTGATGGTGGGTTGTTTGGGCTGGGGGCAGTGGGTGTTCTCTATTTTTTTTTCTTATTTCCCACTTTATTATTTGACCGCTAAGTGTATTTTATAAACCCAACCAAATTTTTACTACCACTTTCCTGTTGCCAGTCAAAATGCAGTTGTTTATTCTGCATTATGTATTAGACGCCAGCTTAAATTTTGTGGTTACTTGGAATCTAACCTTACACAGTGGAGGAAGGAGGTACTTTGGGTTCCCTTACAGGCATCAACAATTGTTTAGATTTTAATTGAAACCTATATTCTGATAGAAATACAAAGAAAAGGCCTTGTTTAGTATATTGTGAAACTGTACCTTAATGAAATCTTAAGACTTGGGAGAGTCAACATTTTCTATAGCCTTCCTCCCTTGTTGGACGTGGTAACTGTGGAAGCTGCTTTTGCTTGTTTGATTTCTGTAAACATCTGAGATCCTGTTTTTACATCTGCTAGTCTTCTGCAAAGGTGGTTACTAAGAAGGCAGTTCCTGATTTTTTTTCTTAACCTTAAAATACCTTAAAAGGAAGAAACTTGTCAATAACATCAGTATTTACATTTACATATATATATATAACTTTATCGCTGATCTTTAGAACTTTTTTAGAAATAACTAAAAATTGATGAAACTGTAAGCCATTCTTCTTATAATCTGCTTTTCTGCTATTCTGAAACTACTCAACTTTTTATCTCCAGTAACTTGCTGGTATCAAAGAGAGTATAGGATTAATGTTTTTCATTTGAGGCTTTATTATCCAACATTTAACTTGGATCAAAAATATTCTTTTTAGTGTTTTTGTAGTCATTATTTAATGTAAATCTGTATTCGAGGGAAATATAAAAGCATATGCATATTTTAGTGATGTCAGATGGGGGAGAATTTTTATAGACTTTTATAATCTCTATGACCTCAGCTTCATTTTGAATTCCTTAAACAAGACCAGATATGAGACCATAGAAATATTATTAACCCTTGAGACCATTTTCATTTTGTCTAAAAGTTGTGCTTTTATTGCATTTTCTGGGAATATTTAACCCTCCCTACTTCCTACCTGAAGAAAAAACAATGTGGTATATAATTTATCATTAGTAGTAATGTGATGCTTTGAGTAATACTTCATGTCCTCATATGGTCAGAATATATTTAACTAAGTCATTCACCATATTTGAGACTTCTGTTAGCTTCCAAATCTTGTGGTGAGGAATAAAGTAATGGAGAAAAGATGGTTAGAGAGGGAGAGGGAGAAGAAAGTTCAAAAATGAGGTGAATCAGTCCATTTGAACATTGAAACCTATAACAAATCATGTGCAGTCAATAAAGCATTGATAACTTTTATCACTAGTCAAAATTGAGCGAGATTTCTGTAGCAGATAGAAATTTTAGAAATATTTGCATGATATCCATTACATAAATGTTAGGTTACTTAAGGCTAAAGTATTTTCCTGTTTTATAAAAACTCTGAAAGGTGGAATCTATCATTTAAAAAATAAATGCAATACTACAGTAGTCTAAAGATGTGCTGTGCTTGGAAAAGACTCAGATGTTTACAGAATAATTTGCCTTTTGCATCTTGGACTGTAGCTAATTGAGTACCTACTGTAGCTGGCCATCACTGACTTTCATTTTATACTATAAGGTGTGGATCCAGAGTTGTATGAGTTAACAACTTCTAAGCTGGAAATCTCCACCTCAAGCCTCAAAGTGACTGATGCATTTGCAAGACTCATGTCCACAGTAGAGAAGACAAGCACGTCTACCAGGTAAATAGCTAGTGTTCATTACACTCTATTTTGAATTCTGTGTTAAACAAAACCACCTACGTGGAAAAGCAAATTAGTTGCCAGTACTTCAATATTAAATGTGTATTAAAAGTCATGTTGTATTTATAAAAATCATTAGATGCCTAATTCCAGAAAACAGTTATCAAACTTTGTTTAATTATGAACTTTATTAGAGCAGAGCTATTTCATAAGAGGCTGGAAACGGCTGACAGATGTGGTTTTCTCCTTTTATCTCCACCCTGCCCAAAGTTAGAGAAGAATTCTGATTAAGTATTGAGATTGGAAGCCATTGTGAAAACAGTCCCCTTTCTCTTCATAACCAGTGAGATTAAGTAGGGGATGCTGCTATTTTATTTTCTTCATTTTTGCTGATATGCAGCACCTCTGACTTGAGATGTGAAGGGTTGCTTTGCCAGACTTTCTGGGAGGCCAGGGGCATGGCCTTTAGAAAAGCAGTTCTCCGACACCTGGGTGGCTCAATCGGTTAAGCGTCCGACTTCAGCTCAGGTCATGATCTCAAAGTTCATGGGTTCAAGCCCCGCGTCGGGCTCTGTGCTGACAGTTACCACAGAGCCTGGAGCCTGCTTCGGATTCTGTGTCTCCCTCTCTCCATGCCCCTCCTCTGCTCACTCTCTCTCTCTCACTGTCTCTCTCTCTCCCTCTCTCTCCCCCTCAGAAATAAATAAATAAACATTAAAAAAAATTTAGAAAAGCAGTTCTCAGTGTCGGAACCAGATTGAAGGAATGTCACTTGGGCCTTGTGTTTAGGATTCAGGAAGCTTTTAGTTTTACACAATTTAGCGCTGGACTAGTAAGCCATTGCTTGGACGTGTTAGCCATAACAATAGGCCAGTTCCTAATAAGTAGTCATTGTGAACCAGGAAATCACTACTGCTAGAGCAAATTCTGGTTGATAGGCCTCCTGACTCTGCTGCCCCAAATCCATTCTTCATCAGCATTTTCAAGTGGAAATATTTACCTGTTAGCTGCCCGCTTTGGCAGAGGTATTCTAGCCCTTAGTCCTAAATAAATACATTGCACTTACTTGTCAGATTGAGATTTATCATTTGAATCAGGTCTTCTGTAGAAAAACCTCAATTTAAAAAGTCTTTTGGGGAGTTCTTGGGTGACTCAGTCAGTTAAGCATCTGACTCTTGATTTCAGCTCAGGTCCTGAGATTGAGCCTGGAATCAGTCTCCACACTCAGCATGGAGATTCTCATTCTCTCTCTCTCCCTCCCTCTACTACTTATTCTCTCAAAAAAGAGAATTATATATCCTTTTTTTCTTGCGAATAATAAAGGTTTACCAGTCTTAAAACTTTGACTTGAATTAATCACATCGCCTTTCAAACTGTATTTTGTGCTTAAATATCCATTCATTCAACAGATATTTTTATTAACATCTATAATTCTGAAACATTATTATAATTGTGGATACCCTTAGCTTTTCTCTAGAATAAATTGATAGCATGCATGCACGTTCCCTTTCATCCACAGATTTTCTGTATTCTCTTTGTTCCTATTTCTTTGTAGTAATGTCTCCTGGCCCTGTTAAAGCCTCCTGTTAAGTGAACCTACTTGTAAATGAAGCTTCTGTGGGTTTTTTTTTTTTTTTTGCTTGCTTTCTAATGTTTTCTCTTTTCAAAACATATTTTCAAGTCAAAATTCTTCTCATACCAATTCTCTATTTCTTTTATATATGTTAGCCAAACACTGCATTTGACTTTAAAAAAAAAAAAATGTTGCTTTTATTGTTTGGGCTTTCCTCTGCTTATTTTCAGGGCAATCTTTTCCATAAGGACAGTCCTTCTGTTTCCATATCTTGTTTCTCTGCAGTCTCACTGAGTGAACTCTAGTAGTCCCAGTGATGAGAATTCAGTCCTTGTGCCATTAGGAGGAGCTCTAAACCACATTTTTAACTTGGTCTTCAACTTTTTAACTCATCCTTGAAACCTCCCTTGTACATCAGGGAACGTTTTTAACTCTTACTGCTTTAAGAAGTTATTTTCATTATTTCACTTATTCTGTACCATTATGGAATGAACTAAAACTAAGGTTAATGTTGTAACATTGAGAGCATTGAATTGCTTCCTAGTATCTGTCCAACTTCATGTTTAAAACACAACAAATTGAGGGGCGCCTGGGTGGCTCAGTCAGTTAAGCGTCCAATTTCAGCTCAGGTCATGATCTCTCGGTTTGTAGGTTTGAGCTTCTCCCCCCTGGCTCCCCTCCCCCCCCCCTCCGCTGCCCCTCCCCTGCCGTCTGTGCTGACAGCTCAGAGCCTGGAGCCTGTTTCAAATTCTGTGTCTCCCTCTCTCTCTGCCCCTCCCCTGCTTGCTCTCTGTCTCTCAAAAATAAACATAAAAAAATTGTTTTTAAACAACTAACTGAAAAGAAAATGAGTTGCCAACTTTGTATTTTGTTTTTAGGAATTAGTTATTTGAAAATGATAGAAATGCAAATATTCACAAGTCTTAGAGTTAGAAGGTAATCCTCTAAAATGTCCCCATGAATGATTCCCAGTTGTACAGGGAAAAGAAAGGGGGATGCCATGTATCATTTCAGAAAATTTCAGTCTTTGTTGTTTCATGTTTTCTTTTTCTTTTTGAGTAAAATAAACTACAGGAAGTAAAGCTCAGCAAAATCATCCTGGCTGTTGACAATACACAGAAGGTAGAGTGACTATAGGGCACGACAGGGATAAGAAACTGGTACATATAGAGGACTTTGGTGTGTAACAAACAGCATGCGCTTTTCAAAGTGGCTTTGCAAATGTAAGAAAGAGTACATGTGCTCATCTCTTTCCATACACAGGTTGTTAAAAGTGACTTCTCACTTTCTAAAGAAATGCAAGTTCGTAGTTTTAAAACAGTTACATCTTGGGGCGCCTGGGTGGCTTACTCGGTTAAGCGTCCGACTTTCGCTTAGGTCATGATCTCGCGGTTCGTGGGTTCGAGCCCCGCGTTGGGCTCTGTGCTGACTGCCAGCTCAGAGCCTGGAGCCTGTTTCAGTCTGTGATTCCCTCTCTCTCTGACCCTCCCCTGCTCACACTGTCTCTCTCTCTCTCCTAGAAATAAATAAAACATTAAAAAAATTTTTTTTAATAAATAAATAAATAAAACAGTTACATCTTCTTGCTTACCTTTTCCAATGTAGAGAAAAATTTCTTCCTTATCTGAATCAGTGGGTGGCCACCTTGTTAGTAGCCACAGACCTCTAATTCAGGTTTATAGAAGCCAAATGACTAGTCGCCAAAAGGGGTACCTACATCTTTTTTTTTCTTTTTGACCTTTGAATTGACATAGAATCCACATACCATAAAATCCATTGGTTTTTAGTATGACCACAGCATTGCACAACCGTTACCACTATCTAATTCCAGAAGATTTTTTTCACCCCAGAGAGAAACTCCATACTCATTAGCAGTTACTCCCTATCTTCCACTTTTCCCAGCCCCTGACATCCACTAATTTGCTTTCTGTCTCTAGGAATTTGCCTGATTGTTTCATATAAATGAATTCCTATAGTATCACAAAATGACCTGTTATGTCTGGTTTCTTACGTTTAATATGTTTTCAAGTTCAGCCATGCTATTGTGTGTATCAGTACTTTTCATTCTTTTTCATGGCTGTGTAATATTCTTTTTGTGATGACACCACATTTTGTTGCTCCATTAATCAGTTGATAGATATTTGGGTTGTTTTCACTTTTCGACTATTATGAGTGATGCTGCTGTGAGCATTCATGTCCAAGTTCTTGTGTGGACAGATGTTTTCAATTTTCTTGGGAGTAAACTGCCAGGTCATATGTTTTAACTTTTGGAGGAACTGATGAACTGTTTTCCAAAGTAGTGGCACCATCTTACATTCCTTCTAATAATATATAAGGATCCTGGTTTCTCGGCATTCTCGCTGACATGTGTTATTGTTGACTTTTTGGTTATAGCCATGCCAGAAACCATTGCCTACTTCAGGGTCAGAAAGATTTACACCTAGAGTTGTTTTCTCTGAGTTTTATACCTTCAGCTCTTACATATAGGTCTTTGATTCATTTTGATTTAGTATTTGAATGTGATGTGAGATAGGGGTCCAACTTCATTCTTTTACATGTGGATATCCAATACTGATGAAAAGACTTTTTTAATCTATTGATGGTCTTGGCACCCTTGTTGAAAATCTGTTTTTACAAACATATGGACTCTGTTATATTCCACTGACAAAAGGATAAGTCTTAGCTAAAGAGAATATAAGTCAAAATTAGGTCACTGCTTTGGGGCTTGAGAAGAGTTCATGATACAACTTTTATTTTCAAATTTTCAAGCATTTTCTTCTACTGTAAGAAAACTAGATCCCATCAGTGCACGCTGAGAACAGATGAATACACGAACTATCGACTCTGTAAACTTTGTTCGATTTCCTGTTGCCTCCGAGGAGTGCCTCTGAAGTTAGGCCTTTGGTAGAAAGTCTAGAGTCCTCTTTACCAACCATTTCCTGGGTGGAAGCTTCTACTTTGCTCTCCTTTCCCACACCCCAGCTGCATTCCACAATGAGAAAGTCCGTTTAGGTATAATTTTATTTGTTACTCTTTTTAATAACCTTTTATCATTACAGAAGCAGGCAGGTATAAAGAGTCAGAAAATGCACACCAAAAATTAAAACTTAGTCTCACATTCTTACCATTCAGATCGATATAACTCCTCATGCGTATTGTTTCAGATCATTTTCTATGCAAAAACAGATATGTGTGGTGTTTTAACCAGAAGTGAGATTTTGTAGTCCATACTGAATTGAACTTATCCTTGCAGTCTGTGATCTCCATCTGTCTACTTCAGTACATTTTTATTCCGTATAATACCAAGGCTTTATTCAAATGTCCCCTCAATTGAATATTGGTTTTAACAAAGCAGAGAATTACTGTACCTGGCCGTTAACGGCTCCGAAGTCTTCTTTAATCTAGCCTATCTACCCCCATCCCTTTTGTTTTCGGTTTTACACTAGCCTATTAAAAAGATCAGTCTAGGTGTGCTGTAGAATGTGTCAACTTCTGGATTTATCTGTTGGCTTCCTTCAAGTAGTAGTTAATATCTTCCTCTATTCCCCTTATTTCCTGTAAGCTTTAGAAATTCTATTCACAAGCGTGATGAACTCAGGTGAAATATTTTGCCCAGAATACGGCACAGGTGTTGAGCCACATCAGAAGATGTGTAATAAATACCTGGTTGACTCCGTCATTAGTGATGCTAAGATTGAGCGTTGTGAGAGGCCAGCGTTTTCCATTATGCACTTCCAGTCTTTCCCTTGGAGACTAAAAATGAACTGGGCGAGGGGGGGCCCTGGGTGCTCAATCGGTTGAGCATCCAACTCTTGATTACCATTCAGGTCATGATCTTACAGTTGTGGGATTGAGCCCCATGTCAGGCTCTGCACGGAGTGTGGAGCCTGTTTGGGATTCATTCATTCTCTCTCTCTCTCTCTGTCCCCGTCTCCCTCCCTCCCTCCCTCCCTCCCTCCCTCTCTCNCCCCCCCCCCCCCCCCCCCCCCCCCTCTCTCTCTCTCTCTCTCTCTCTCTCTCTCTCCCCCCCCCCTCTCTCCCCCGCTCCCTACTCACATGCACTCTGTCTCCCTCAAGTAAATTAACATTTTAAAAAATTATCTGGTTTTTCTTCACCAAATATCCACCTAGTAATTTTGCTGTCATTTAAATGCAGTTAAAAAATGTAGATTTTGGGGCACCTGGGTGGTTCAGTTAAGCGTTGGACTTCTGCTCAGGTCACGATCTCACCATCATGAGTTTGAGCACCGCACTGGGCTCTGTGTCTCCCTCTTTCTCTGCCCCTCCCTGCTCATACTCTCTCTCTCTTTCTCTCCTTCAAAAATAAACAGTTTTTTAAAAAGGTAGACTTTAATCAGAAAATACTGGATTGCTATTCCATTCTTCACTCACTCTAGAACTGAGTATTGGCTGATCTGATGGTTTCAGTGTGCCTGAACCTCGACCCCCTATTGAAGAACTCTGGTCCTAAAATTCTGGGGTTTGATTTTTCAGGCATTCTATTAAATCTTTTCATTTCAGCCTGATTTCAGAAATGATAACAGAAAAGTCTAGGTATGAAATAAAGGCCTATATCTGTCTTTCTCTTCTCGCTTCATCTCGCAACTTCTGTTCCCCATCCCAAGGACAAAGAACATATTTAGGTAGAAGAAATAACTTGTGTCACACCTAATACAGTACCAACTATCCTTCACCATAAAAGAAAATTGGGCTTTTTAGAGTCAACAGTTTAAAAATGAACTTCGGTCTAAAATTAATATCTGTATGACTGCAACCATTCTTTCAATATATTTAACATCCTGAAAAAAATAAAGGTTGGCCTACAGTCATGTGCGCAATTGGAGCCACGTTTGAGGCTCACTTCACATTTCTGTAGCTCACCAGCCGGGAGGCCCTGGGTCAAAAGGAATTCTTCTATCTGTGTTAGGCACAACCTGCTCACCTTTAATATCAGGGGCCAGTGTAATAAAATGTTCTCCATCTACAGAAGCCACCGGATTTGGAGGTGTCCCCTCTCCCCAAGTATGTCCTGCCTGTGTCCATTCTCCACGTCCACAACCGGCTCCCCTGCTGCTTTGGACCCGCTGTCTGTCCCAGTGGGGCTAAAACTGGGTGTTTGTGAGCTGCAGGCTTTCTCTCCTGGAATTCCCCATGCGGGGTGAAGAAAGCCTGAGGTTAAAGTGACTTACAAGGTCTTGTGCCAGACATACTTTGTTTTATGTTGAAGTACTTCTGGTAGTTTCACAGGGGTGCAGGGGGAAATCCAGTTGGGTGAAGTTTTATTAGGGCTCCGGCATTACATTTCAGCTTAGTAACTTGTTTCAAGTGTTCCTGGGTAGTAGGTGCTTCTGGCCTCCAGCAAATCTGTGAGCCGTACATCCGTGCGTGTGACTGTCTGCAGGCACACAGCCGGCTGTAACGAGCACGCGTCTTTGGGAGAGATCCGGCCCGGGGAGCACGCAGCACCACGCTCTGCGCAGGTTCAGGACCGGGTAGAGGAGGTCCCCGCAGATCGCTGCCTGCCTCTGGAGTGGCCTTTCTCCCATTTGACCTACAGCAAAGTCACAGAGTCTTTTTTCATTTGCCAATAGGAAACCGAAAAGGGAAGAGCACCTAAGTGAAGAAGCCATCAAGGTGATCGCTAGCCTTCCTGACTTAACGTTCATGCATGCCAAGGTGTTGATGTTCCCAGCCACGTTGACACCTTCCACAAGGTCCCAGGAGAAAGCAGACTGATGACTGGTGTGAACTGGACACTTTCAATCGCTTTTCCTTTCCTCCAGTCCTTCCCTACCATCAAAAGCATACCTGCTCTGATTAAAAAAAAGAAAAAAAAAAGAGAGTTCAGCTGATTTGTTGGTAAGCCGCACTAGAAAGGTATACATAGTAATGTATATTTATTTACATACTGAAGTCCTAAATTTATATTAGAAAAAATGTAAATAATCGGGGTTGAACATTTTTGAAGATTTATTCTTTTTGTGTTGCTGGGGTGTATACATTTATGTCTTTGTGAAATACACTGGTGGTGTCCTTCTTACAAAACTTTTGAAATAAAAAAAAAATTAAAAACTCAAATCTCCACTGTCTGTGAAATCCCCTTCAGTCTTTTCAGATTGCATTGAATGTTCTATTAATTTTTCATATCATATGTTGAATTACTTTTGCTATCATAAATAAGCTCCAAAGTCCCCATTTAACTTTTTTTTTTTCTTCAGTTTTTTGTGTGGTGGGTTTGTTTCAGATCTGGCTTTTGTTAACATTTTTGCACTCTTTTTTTTTTTTTTTAATCTTTTCAATCTGGTTTATTGCTGTTGGACCTCTTGCAAGGTACTTAATTGATTGCTCTTTTGTTGTAGGGTATGGATCATTGTCAGAACTTGGTTGGAGGGGTTTAAAGAGATTGTGTCTGTTTTAAATCAGTTTGGTTTGGAGAAGGACCAAATTATATGAATGTCTTACAATGAAATTTGTTTGATGACTTTTTTGTTTTATCGTACCACTATTTTTTGAGGATTTTGCACAGTGTAAAATGACATAATCATAGATTGCTATGGTTTAGGCTGTATATACAGTAAAAACTATGGGTTTTAAATGTTTGGGGAAATTCCTATGGAAAAAAGAAAGACATGTAGAGGAACCTCTAACAAGGTTAATGTGCATGCCCAAGGTCTTTTGAGATTTCAGTGTGTAAATTTCCTTTTAGCTTACACAAAAATAAAATAATTTAAAAGAAATTTAGCCTGGTGGTGTTGTACTTGGGTATCTGAGGGAAAATATAATGACTTTGGATGTGAAGTTTTATTCCCTTTTAATGTCTCAGCCTGGAGGAAATCATTTGGTAGGGCTTCCGCCTTTTTGCACCCAGAAGGGATTAGAATCTGGCCCACAGGAACTGGATCAGTACTGAGCTGAGCTGTTTTTATGTAGAACATGAGATCATAAAAGAAATTCCCATGATTCACTATAATATGTCTTCAACAGAATTGGCAAGGTTAAATAAGGATTTATAGAGAATTTTTTTCTTTTCCAGGAAATACATGCATGATATTAAGGTGAGCAGAAAATTTCTGAAATGTGATTTTTAAACCTTGTATTAGCTACTGCCCCCACGGAGTCACGTGACGTATTTCATTAGAAACAGGCAGGCAGCCCGACACTAGTCCACCTCGTGTGCTGTGGAATGTTCACTGGGACCCTGTGCCCCTCCCTCGATGACAGACCCCGTGCTGCCAGCGTACGTCACAGGTTGTCGGAGCCGCTGGGGAGTGTGGAGGACATGTGGCCTGGGGTGGCCGTGCCTGTCCAGTCCATCTCCCACCTTGGCATCCAACCTAGGGTTTTTTTGTTTTTTGTTTTGTCTTTTCAGAGAAGGCTTTGTTTCAGAATAGGCACAAGTCTTTGCCTGGTGGCCCTTCTGAAAGGAAGGGTAAAAATATTCCTTGGCAGAACTTCACATGTTTCAGGACGGGCTGCTTCTACAGCACATTGCAACTACCCTATACTGGCAACCTTCACCAATGCTAAGTTCACAGCCCATTTGTTAGCTGTGCTACTATGAGAAAGTCAGTCAACTTCTCTGAGCCTTCATTTAAAAATGGGAATGATAGGGGCGCCTGGTTGCCTCAGTCGGTTGAGTGTCCAACGTTAACTCAGGTCATGATCTCATGGTTTGTGGGTTCGAGCCCCACATCGGGCTCTGCTGACCGCATGGAGCCTGCTTGGGATTCTCCGTCTCCCTCTCTTTCTGCCCTTCTCCTCAGGTGCTCTTTCAAAAATGAATAAATGTTTTTTTAAATGTGTTTTTTAAGTAGGAATGGTACTACCTTCCTGTGGGGTTGACATATTGAATAGTAAGCATAAAACACTTGTCACGTGAGGATAGCGAGAGACAGTAAATAATAGCCAGAATGTAGAGTCGGCAAAAACTGTGATGGCCTCTGGAGTCCCAGTAGATTCAAGAAGCCAATCACAGGATAAAGAATCATGTAAAATAACAAGTTACTGCATTATTTAGAAAGAGTCAAGGGGCACCTGGGTGGCTCAGGCAGTTAGGCATCTGGTTTCAGCTCCCGTTATCTCACGGTTTGTGAGTTTGAGCCCTGCTTCAGGCTCTCTGCTGTCCGGGTGAAGCCCGCTTCACATCTTCTATCCCCGTCTCTCTCTGCCCCTCCCCTGCTTGCGCCCGTGTGCACTCTTTCTCTCTCTCAAAAACAGACATTTAAAATAAAAATAGAAATGGTCAAGTGGACCTTCCTCATGAAAGTGACTCTGCTTTAATGACACAGAATGGATATTTCATCTTAGAACCACTTGTCCATAGGCCAGATTTCCCTTTTGTTTGCCCTATCAGCCTTCAATGTTTTAATCACAACAGGCACGTCAGTACTGGATCATCATAGGTTAAAGTCACCAGAAGTGCTTGCACCAAACCAGGGCTTAAGTTGTACCAGAAGACAGTAGCAGTGGCTGGTGGTGCGGGAAGAGCCTGACGCGTCTCTCCAGGTCCCAGCTAAGGGAGGGCTTGTCGGCTGCAAAGAACAGCTGACCGTTTGTCTTTCTCAAAGTCAGGAGAACCCTGCAGAGTTGGGGAGAAGAAACCACGAAGGCAGAGACCCTAAAAGCCAAATCACACACGGAGGCTGGTTTCACGATCAGCTTGCGTTTGTGACACCTTAAAGCCAGCTCAACTCCTCCCCCAGCGTCTCATTCCACTCGACGGCCAGATCCACGTAGCCATACGTAAGCTCCCGTTTAATCCAAGCCAGACTGGAAGTATAGGAGAAATGTCCCTAAACTGAGTCATGTCACTACTATTTTTGTGAGTCATTCTCTTATATAGAAACTTGTTCTTCCTTCTACATGATTATCATGTTCTTTATTTAGAATTTGTCATCTTTTCATTCCCTCATGTTTCTTGAATCAGGATTAGGCTTGGCTGTGAGTAACGAAAACCCAAAATACTGCATTTCATGTAATAAGATTCATACTTCTGTCACTTCTGAACTTATCTGAAATTGCAATGTGTCATACAGTCAGAAGGGTATTCGTTTCGTGGGCGGTGGTTTCTTTGCGTGATCTGCAAAATAATGCTCTCTTACAATTAATGACAAGAGTTGATAAAATGGTAGTGGTGGCCAAACAATAGAAGTTCATTTCTCCTGCCTGTAAGACCCAAGGAAAGCTGTCTGGGGCTGGTGAAGGGACTTCGTAAGGTCATCAGAGACTTAGGCTCTTAACTCTCCTGTTCCACCATTCCCAACACTTGGGGTCTACTTCATGGTCCAAGGTGCCTGTCGCTGGTACGGGCACGGTGCCTATGTTCCGGCCATCAATAAAGGAAGAGTGAAGAAGGGCATCCTCCCTCTCGTTAAGAACACTTTCCGTAAGGTATACAAAATATTTCTAATTACAGTACCGTCTTTTGGGCAGAATTTAGTTGCTGTGCCACATCTAGCTACAAAAGAGAGTGGGAAATCCCTTTATTCTGGGCAGCCATCTACATGGCGTTCTAGTGGTAAGAAGGAGGGAACAGATATTGTGGGACAGCTGGAAGTCTGGGCCTTATTTTTCACTTCACATTTCATGCACACGGTATTGCGCAACATTATACATCTATAACTAGAGACAGAACCTGAACGAATCCAGTTTTCCTGACTCCAGGCCTTTTCGTGTATACCCTCCTGCAGCTCCCCTGTGAAGGGGTGGCCAGTCCAACCTTTGCCTGAACATGTGCAGGGACCTCAAGTGACAGAATCTCACAAGACAGCCCTCAAGCACCTTGCTTTGATGGCCAGCACTGACTGCTAGGACTTCTAGTGAGTGGCAGCCTAAGTCCCCATAGGCTCCCCGGATTGTGCTCCTGACTGTAAATCAGAGTCAGCCGCACCTCCAGGGCTTTCTATTTCAGTATCCATTGTTTCCGCTTCTCCTTCCCGCCTGGGCTACCGCTGAGGAGAGCATTGCTCATCACTTCACATAATACGGGTCGCACAGCACCTGGGTCCCAGAAATGCTCTTTCTCACCAGCGGGCCAGCACCCCTTCCTCTGGGAGCCCTTCTGGACGCCGCCCGGCCCCGCCTCCCCAGACACTGCGGCTCTCCAGCTTACCAGGCTGTCGGGCAAGCCTCTCTGATAATACAACACTCGTAACAAACCTAGTTTACATGGATTAAGGGCATTCCTGAGGGCCAGACATAGGGCTTCACACACATTCCCACCCTGAGCCCTCCCAGCAACCCTAACAAGTACCTCAATTTGCTCCAATTGACTGGTGAGGAAACCGAGACTTGGAACGTGATGTGACTTCCTCAAGGTCACTCAGCCAGGAAGCAGAAGAGTCTAGAAAACCAAGTCTATCTGATCCCAGAGAATGAATGCTTACCCCAAGTGTATCAGCCTCCTGGCACGATGAGGGCTGTTATAGCACCTGTCGCCTTGCTTTGCAATGACAGGCTTGCTCCTTTCTCCCTCAGGCTGCAAGCATCTTGAGGGCAGGGACAGGGTCTGGTCCCGATTTGTCCCCCCTGTTCCCTGTCCCGGTGCCCGACACATAGGCAAACTCTCACCTTGTTTGCTTCCTAAACCAGTTTATGCGTAAGCCTCTCAGTGAAATGGATAGGGATCCTTCCAGAATCCGTTTTGCCTTTGCCTGTAAATATTGTGAACCCCACCTCAAGCCCCATCTGAATTTTTCCAAAACAAACCCTATTCTGTTGATCCCTGACTCAGTCCTCCAAGCTCTGAAGCAGCCCCCAAACACCAACACCAGCCCCACGGGGCTTCCATTTTGCCAAAAGCTCTTTGTTTTCGTTACTGTTGCCTCAATCCCTGCCTTGGACAAGCAGCAAGTAGGGGCTGGACATTCGGGGATCTCGGCCACTCCTGGGGCACAACTCTGTAGTCTACACCACCAGCGGCTCCTGGCTGAAAAGTACACGGCTCTCCAGAGACTCCCAAGCCTAGAATCACCCTGACCACTTCCCAGAGGGTGCCCTGAGCAGATGGTTATGGGGAATCAGTAAAATGCCTCGCGGTCTCCGAGCAAGGCCCGATGTGGCTGAGACATGCTCAGATGACCACACTGTTGGGTCCTCAGATAAAGCTGGCTATCCAGAAAGGGCATGTCACCCTGACAGTCACTCTGCAGTGACAGGGCGAGGGTGCCTGCAGTCGAAACCTGCCCGGCGTCCATCAGCTTTCCACACCCCCTCTACCCCCACCCCTTCTCTTCTTTCCTGTTATCCAAGGAGGAACTTCGGCGCTGGAGCCGGAGGCAGTGTGGGCATGGTGGGGTGGCTTCCTCCTGGCTCTGTGGTTCTGGGCCCAGGCTCCCGTCGTGGCCCCAGGACCCCAAACCCAGCAGGGCTGCCGCCAGAGCAAGCTATCCCAGGGGCTTCCCTTTCATTGCAAACCCAAGCCTCCACGGAATGCAGACATTTTCCTGAAATCAGTATTTTTACTCTGTGGGAGGAGAGAAGTATAGCCCAAGGACTGTCTAACTCCTCCCTTCATGCTCCGGTCAAGGGAAGCATCATCCTGATGGGGTCACAATTTGTTACACTTTATTTTTGCTGAGTTGCCTCAGGAGTCTGAGCTCTGATCCGGGTGGGAGTCATGAATCCCGTGGCTCCAGGGAATGACACAGAGCAGTGTTCCACCCCCTGTCAGAATAAACTGCTCTCCCTTGGCTCAGGGAAGAGGCCAGAACTCTGGGCAGTCACCTCTTCCGTGTCGTCGGCCCGCCTGCGCTCAGACCCCCTCCCCGCCCCGTTTAATCACCTTTCTCGGCCCCTCGGCCTGGCTCCGCAGCAACAGCTACAACCCAGAAAACAGGGAGGCGTTGTTTCCCTTCAGCTACTATCTTGTAACTAACTCCCTCTTAATTTACAATCTGTTTGCTGTTTCAGATGTTTTGGAAAGAGAAGTCCTTAGTCAGCAGCTCTGGAAAGCTTCATTTTCAGTGAAATCTGGACTCTTCTTTCCCACCCCAGATTTTTTTTTTTTTTTTTTTTTTTTTGGTTTTGTGGCTGGAACCTAACATCTGGGAGGCAGGCAGAACCTCATGGGCCCTGTGTCACCACACACCTATTGAAAGGACGCATGCAGGGGTAGAAAACCTGGACAGAGCGCACTGGGGACAACCGGTATTTATCTACTATCAGCCGCAGCCGACCAGGAGATGGGTGGGCCATCGGCCGGGGGAGAGGCGCAAGGCTGAAAACCCGTGGCGGGTCCCAGCTCAGACGCTGGTGGGGACCCGCCTGGGATGCCTTTCGCCCTAATGACTGACAAGAAAGCCAAAGGTGCTTGAAAACACGGTTGTTTTCTCAGCTGAAGGGGAGTGTCTGTCGCCCGGTGGTACTTATCTCGGCAGGCGGACCTCAGGGGAGAGGGTCCTCCCTGGCACTTTCATAAAAGGTGACACTTGTCGCTCTGCCCCACTTTTTGCCTTTTTGCAGTCCTGCCCTGTGTCCCTGCAAGGCTGTGAAAGAAAGGGCACGAGCTATTGTTTCAGATGATTGTTTCAACACGGAGCTCGGCAGGGGATGAAGATTGTAACTAGGGTCCCTGGGACCCTGGTGGCTCACCGCTTTCCTAGGAAGTGTCCTCAAACTCTCCACAGCCCCGCGACAAAGGAATCCTCAGTCTTCCAGGGCCACATCTTCTGTGGCCCGAATATCCCTCCTGGGAGAGGAGCAGGAATGAGGCAACCGGAGTCTGACTCCTGGCACCACCTAACTGTGAGACCATGAACCAGTCTGCAAAATGGGGATAGGAATTAGCATCAAAAAGACCCAGACTTCTGAGGAGAATTAAAGACATAACTCATGTTAGACACTTAGCATGACACTTGGAAAGTGCTCAATTAATGTTAGGTATGATCATTGCTGTTGTTATTATCAATTATTATTATTATTATTATTATTATTATTATTTAGGATGCCAAGTTCTATCAGGTGCCCACAGTGTGCTCTGCCTGATTTGGGAAACTTTTGAGACACAGGCTGTTAGGATTCAGTCCCTGATTCAGTGAAAAATTAGGGCCCGGCAGGCCAGCTCTTCGTGACCTGGTGATTATGAGCAGCCTACTCTCCACCTGAGTGGCGAGGCCACAGAAATAACTGGGGGCCCCGACCAGGCCACCAGGAGATGCTGGAGGGGCTCCGCGGGTGGGGGGCGGGGCAGGCAGATGGCGGTGATGTCTGCAATCATCCAGAGAGACCTCTCTGGGCATTTCCACAAAACGTGACCCTTGACAGTCTGCGCATGTTGTTACTGGTCTTGTGACGAGCTTCAAGGGTAGGTGGGGTGTAAATGTTAAGGGGGGAGTGCTCAATCCCACAGGACTACCCACTCCTCATCTCCGATTAAGCAACTGAATGCCGGGTGCTGTGCACAGTCCCTTCCTGGACACAGAAAGTGTACACGGTGGGGTGTGTCGAGAGTTTAGGGCCCAGCGAAGTCCAGGAGGGTGAGCCATGTCCCTTGGGGCATCCCTTTCTCTTCCTTGAGCCATCCTAGACCTTAGGTATCTTAGATTTTATTTACCTATTTACTTGGCTGAACAGTTTCAGAATAAATTATGGATATCATCATATGTCCCTCCCACACACATCGACCCCACACGCATCGACGTCATATCAAAACATGGAGATATGCTCATCTAACCTTAATACTATTATCACTTAAGAAAATGAACAATAATCTATAAATGCCACTTGAAAAGCAGTCCGTTTGAATTCCCCAGAGTGACCCTAAAACGTCCTTTATAGCTTGCCTGCTCAAACCAGGTCTGCTCAAGCCTATGCATCCCATTGACTGTATGTTCCTTTTAATCTAGAACAGTCCTCCCATCCTTTTATTTTTTATTACAGTGTTGTTGTCTTTAAGAGGCCAGGCCAGTTGTGATACAGAACGTCCCACGTTCTAGACGTACCTGATTGTTTCCTGCTGGTGTCATGTGGCTTGTTTGTTTCTCTATCCCCTCTGTTTCCTCTCACAGGGTCTTAGTCCCTTCAGGCTGCTTAAACAACAATACCATAGACTGGATGGAATTTCTTTCTCACAGTTCCGGAGGCTGGGAAGTCCAAGGTCAGGACCTCAGCCTGGCTAGGTTCTGGTGAGAGCCTGTGTCCTGATTCACAGACAGCTCTCTTCCACCGCATCCTCACATGGCGGAAGAGGCGAGGGGCTGTCTGGGGTTGTCTCCTAGGGACGCTAATCCCATCCCAAAGGCCCCACCTCCAAATACCACTGCAGTCGGGGTAAGGATTTCAACATACAAATTCCGAGAGGACGCAAACCACACACATTCAGCCTACAGCGAATAGGAGAGCCTTTCTTAAAGTCAACATCTTGAAATATCGCCAACTCCATCCACGTTTCAGCAGAAGTCTTGGGCTCTGCAAAATGTAAGTACAACAAGGAGGGGTAAGGCTGAGGAAGAAACAGCCCTTGGCGTGCTCTCAGCATGGCCGAGAGGTTCAAGCACACCGCCAGGAAGGACCTATGTACCCTTGGGAAAGTTTCCAACAGAGGGCTGGGGGCATCCCAGCCTTGCCATCCAGAAAACCCCAGCTGTGGGAACTGGCCCTCTGGGTCCTCAGTCATGCTGGGGCTGTCCCAACAGCCCCAACCTGGTGGGTGGCCTTCCTTCCTCCCTGGGACCCCCCGCCCTCCCAGGCCTCTGTATGGCTCTGTCCCTCACTCCTTTAGGCCTCTGCTCAAAGAAGCCTTTCGTGAGCACTAGCTAAAATAGCACCCCGCCACCCTGTCTAGCCCCTGCTGGCTGTGTCTTTCTTCTCAGTACACATTACCATCCAACATCTATCTATCGTTTACTTTGTGTTATCTGTCTTTCCCGCCAAAGCCGTGCACTTGATTAGGGCAGGGACCTTTGCCGCTGTGTTCACTGCTATATCTCTAGTGCCTAGAACAGCTTCTCATGTGTAAGGAAGGTACCTAATAAATCTTGAATGAATGAATGAATGAATGAACGAACGAACAAATGAATGAATGGGCCCCACAGCCTAGAGCCCAATTCCAAGCCCATAATTGACCTTAAGGGAGCAGATACTGTTGAGGTCATCAACTTCCCAGAAACATGTACTAAAATTCTGAAACTACACTTAAGTACATAAGGAATCACGCCAGCGGTGAACAATAAAATCTCCCCCTCCAAGTTGTCTGATTGCCCCAACCCCGTGTCTCTCTTCCCTGCTGCCAGAGTTTGGGCAACTGAATGAATCGCTCAGCTCAGGGTGAGTCCAGGGCCTCTCGGTCATAAATACCATTTAGTCCCACTCAGCGAATAAGAGCCCTGTGAATTACGGCATTTGGCTTGGAGGATGATTCCTTCTGTCTGATTTTTTTTTTTAAATGAGTCTGCTTCCTCTGTTTCTTTTCTTTTTTTTCCCCGATTTTCAACCCTCAAACGCTGAACAGGTGCTGTTCTTAACTCCTAGCCAAGGGTCGTGGCTTGACGTAGGCTCTGAGCAAGGGGGCCTGGGGAAAGGTAACCGGGGGCCAGGGAGCCAGGGCGGAAGCCGAGGTGGCGCCCACTGATGAGTGAAGGAGGAGAAATGGCTTTTGTAAAACGGTTGGAATAAAACCGACAAAACAGACATGGAGGGCATATCATCTAAAGAGGGGCTTCTCACCGTCACCCTCAGGGGTGTAGGAGTCCCCTGACACTCTGTGCAACATATTGTGGATATTTGCTTCTGAGCACCTATCTGGGGACCCATGACTTTCATCGGTTCCCCAGCAGAGTTGGTGACAGCACCCCCCCGCGCCCCCCCACCCACCACCACCATAAAGGGGAAAAACGGGTAAGAGAACAGAGACAGCATCTGGTAGCTTTTCGGACGGTGAATCGACAAAGTTGTGTCAGACTCCCGCTGCAGCCCATCCCACTCAGGAGCGCTGGCTAACTGGGGGGCTAAGGCCCAATGGGAGGAGGCGCGCTGGGGTGTTTGGATTTGTTTTTGAGTTATTTCATGGGGGTTTCCTCTCCGCACAGCACAGTGCTCAGCTTGTAGCAACAGCAGCTGGCACGTGCGAAGTGCCAGGCACAACTCAAAGCGCCCTCTCATTTATTCTCCCGACAGTCCGAGGAACTAGGTGCCGTTCTTCTCATCTCACCTTACAGGTAATAAAACGGAGACTCCGAAAGCTTCAGTAACTTGCCCAAATCCCACAGCAGACAGAGTGGATTTAAAGCTGGAGTTTAAAGTCCAGGCGCCCTCGTACCTCTCAAGCTCTGCGATCTCCTTTGAGCCCCACACCCACCCCCTGAAGTATCTGCAGTGATTATCCCCATTCCACAGGTAATAACACTGAGGTTGGGCAACAGGCCCCACGTCACCCTGGCTTTACAGACCTCCTGCTGTGAGGGCTGAGAGCCAAAACAAAAGTCAGAGGAATTCAGAGGGGTGAGAGATCACTCTGGGCAGGGGTGGCCAGGGGAACAGCTGAGCATGGAGCAGTGGGGAACCGGAAGGCCATCAAGCCATCAAGGACGGCTCCTGGGGGCCACCACGCAGGGGTCCTAGTCCAGAGCCCCCAGCCTGGGAAGAGGTGGCTTGCAGAGGCGGGGCCCAGTCTCAAGGTTAACAAACCCCCTGGCTCCCTCTTCTGCATCACAGTCATGGGGTCTTTCTTCCAAAGAGTGCCTTCTATGGGGAGAGAGAGATGAACGAGGCGGCCTCCCCGGGCTGTCCCCTCTCAACCCTCCTCAGCCGTCCACCCAAGGGCCTGCCGTCCGACGTGCCCCCCCCCCCCCCCCCAGGTACCCATTTACACTTCTTCAGAAGAGGCCTGGGCAAAGCAGTCTGGGCCCCGGCAGCCCTTCCTCAAATGCTCTGCGTGGTTTGCTGAGGACTCCCTTGCTCTAGCTGTTTGGAGAAGAGCTGCCGTGGCACTTGACGTCCCTGAGCGAGGGAGAGCCGGCAGTGCCACTGCCCGCAGGCCCTGGCGCGCCCCTGCCCCTCCTGCCCGCTAGCGTTCAACCTTGACGGCGAGTCTGTGAGGCGATGGTACACGTGTTGCTATATTCTATAGGTGCGCTCATCTCTATGCCACTCACGAGGGCATTTTTGCCACTGGCAACCAGGCGGTCTTCTGTGCTTCTCTGAGGCACCTGGACATTCTGTGGGAGCCTCCCTTCTTGCAGAGGGGGCGGGGGGGGGGGGGGGAGGGCTGGGGAGGACCCGAAGGCCTCTGGGTTAATGTGTCAGAAGCTGCTGCCAAACTCACAGATTAAAAACAAGTATCTTTAAACTCATCGGGTAAATCTAGGGGAAGACGGATCTGAGTTGAAGATAACGTCATTTCCACACGGTCTTGGGAGCACGTGTGAAACCTGAAAGCCAGCAGCTACTAGAGGCTGTGTTCAGGGGCTCCCACCCCGGGGGCAGCGGCGGCCCCGGATGCGGCGCCCAGACAGCAGGGCGTGTGATGAAGGGCCACGGCCAAGCCGGGCTCCAGCCTCAGAGGCAGGCGCAGCCAGGAGCTGTCTCCTGCCCAGCTGGACTTTCCAGTCAAGTCTGCACGTTCCTTCCTGTCCCTTCTCTCAGCCTCCAGCAAACACGTGACCTTAAAGCAGGCCCCCAGGTAGTGAGGGGATTCCCACAGAGACCTTCCCTTTCGGAGGCTGGGCTGCCTGCCTCCTGCCTCACCTTCCCTCCCCCTACAGGGAGTACAGAGCCCCCTGCCAGTCTCCGACCCCTGTTCTCCCTCCCCAGGACCCCCTCCCACCCTCTCCCACTCCCACCGTCGAGGTGGACAATCCCAGCCCTCCAGAGCTGGAAGGGACCTCAGAAACCGTGTCTCTCCAACCCGGTTGCTGTACACAAGGAGAAGCTGAGGCCAGAGAGGTGAAGTGAGCTGTTGAAGGCCACATGGCCTTGAGATGGGATCCGGGTCGCTAGACCGGTGGTCTGGGGAGGCCTTCAAGTGCCCTTGAAGCCTCCCGTCTCTTCCCGGGGGCAAGGAGGCGAGCCGTGTGCCCCGGCCACAGGCGGCTGGGGAAGAGGGAGGGCTCGAGGGGCCCGGGCCGGGCGGACCGGGACGCAGAGCTGGGAAGCCTCCCTGTCTGCACCCCGCCCCCCACCCCGCCGCCGCCGCTGCGCGCGCCTCCGTCCCGGCGCGTGGGGCTCCGGCTCCCCCCCCAGCGACGGCGCGGGAGCACCGGGCAGCCAGCCGGGCGTCCCGGAGCCTCGCGGCCGCCGCCGCCGCCCGTCCCGCCGCCCGGAGGCGCCCTTGCCTCCCCACCCCCGCCGCCGCTGCCCTCCCGGGGCGGCCCCTCCCCGGACTTGGGAGACCCGCAGACTCTCGGGCCAGCGCAGACCCTCGGCATCAGAGTCTGCACCCCGCGAGCTGTGGCCCGCAGGCCCTCCGAGACCGCCGCGGCCCTGGGGCAGGCCGGCCGGGCTCCGTCGGCGGCTGCTCCGCGCAGCCATTCGCGTCTGCGGCTGAGTGGCCTGGGGGACACGGCGACGTGTTTGCAGGCAGCCCTGGCGCTCTTTCCTGGAAACGGTCTTTGCTGGAGGATGACCAGGAGGGACTTGGAAACTGACACACATTTCCTCACAGATCTGACCCACTTCGCATCGCTTTAGATGCGGAACCGTGTACAGCGGAGCTGGAAAAGCCCTCGGACTCCCTTGTCCGTGGCCTCTGAGGCGCTCACAGCACCTCCTGCTAGAGAACCGGGGGCCACTGCTTTATGGAGGTCATTTATAGGCACAGTGGAAATCCATCCCAGCAGGGTTTGGGGATACAGTCCAAGAGTCTGATCTAAAAGCCCCCTAGGGGCGCCTGGGTGGCTCAGTCAGTTGAGCCTCCGACTTCGGCTCAGGTCATGATCTCACGGTTCGTGGGTTCGAGCCCCGCGTCAGGCTCTGTGCTGACAGCTCAGAGCCTGGAGCCTGGTTCCGATTCTATGTCTCCTTCTCTCTCTCTCTCTCTGCCCCACCCCTGCTCTCACGCTCTCTCGAAATAAAAATAGATATTAATTTTAAATTTAAAAATAATTTTTCAATTAAATATTTTTAAATTAAAAAATAATTAAATGAATAAAAGCTCACTGAAAGTTATTCCCATTTCACAAAAAGAGACTTCTTCTGTAACCTAGAACAATATGGAAAAATTAAAAAGATATGGCCATATTTTATCCTTTTCCCCCCAGAATAATCTTTAATATTTTCATATAATGTTGTCAATAAAATTTTAAACACGCATACAGCTCTATAACGTGTCCCAATCCCTGAGGCCCAAGCCTTGCCTGTTAACCTAGTGACAAAGAAGGGTAGCCTAGTAGCCCTGGTTTAGTGCGAGCGTCTCTAACTGGAGACATTTTACAAGCAGCTGAGCCACACTGCCCTTAACCCGAGGAGTAATTCTGATGATGGATCCAAGTCTGGGGCGGGGGGGGGGGGGGGGGGGGGGGGGGGGGGG